>NC_045962.1:75138181-75438181 GCF_010909765.2 Amblyraja radiata
ATATTAACCCCAGAGGGTCTGGAGGAGCTCCCTCCAGAACTCCCACCTCCAACAAGACACAACAGGATTCCTGTGTTTTCCACTCATTCAGAAAAGCTCTCAGGTTCCGGTGGGCCTGGCTCATTGCTCTTGATGTGGTCACACAATGGTGGCTTTTACAATGTTGACTGCCTAATCACAATCTAATTGCCAAGAGAGGAGTAATGACTTAACCCTGTAGCTGCATTATGAACACAGCAATTTTCATCGCACACTTCAGAAAATAACTTGAAGATATGCAGAGAAAAGCTTTGAATAACCCGCTGAATGTTCAGTGTTAGAGAGATGATATGCTTATTTGAATTTGGACCGTGTTGGGAACCAGCGGAATCACGCCTCAAGTGGAGTCACGTCTCACGTGATGTTTCAAGAGAGAGCTAGATAGGGCTCTTAAAAATAGCAGAGTCAGGGGATATGGGGAGAAGGCAGGAACGGGGTACTGATTGGGGATGATCAGCCATGATCCCATTGAAAGGCGGTGCTGGCTCGAAGGGTCGAATGGCCTACTCCTGCAACTATTGTCTATTGAATCACAAATCATGTTTGGAATCAGTTTAACTTGGCACCTTGTTTCCCACTAACGTTGTGGGCCGAAAAGCTGGAGTTAGGCAGCATCTCTGGAGAAAAGGAATAGGTGACATTTTGGGTCTAAGATGCTATGACTATAACTCTTCCCTCTTCTTCATAGGCCTCACCTTCGTTCCCCTCCGCCCCCACCACAACGAGTGCTGGGTCCGCCACTTCTTTCACACCTTCTTACACAGTGCTATGTCACGTTTCACCCAGAATGGCCAACGAGGTGACAGTATAAGAGGTTAACCTTTTAAGACCGAGTTGAATTTGTGAATTTTTGGAATTCTCTGTCATGGGGCTGTGGACACCCAGTTGCCGGTTATATTCAAGGCCGAAATGGATAGATCTTCTGACACTTAGGGAGATGGTGCTGGGCAGAGACATGGCCTAGTGGCAGAGCAAGCTTGAAAGGTGAAATGTCGCAATTCATGCTTCTACTTTCTATGTTACGTGATCTTTCTACTATCAGCACTTAATATTAAGGCACACGGAATGATAAACAAGTCATGCTGCAGCTTTATAAGACTTTGACTAGCCTGCATTTGGAGTTGTGCGTGCTGCTCTGGTCAACCGCTTATGGGAAGGATGTGGAGGCTTTGGTGCAGCAGAGGTTTACACAGAATGCTGCCTGGATTACAGGGCCTGGTCCTGTGCTTGATGTTCACTTTCTCTCCCCTTTCAACATGACAAAGGGATTGTTCCATTCACAACTCCATGGTCATAGAGTCATAGAGTGATACAGTGTGGAAACTTGCCCACACGGGCCAACATGTCCTCACTAAACTAGTCCCACCTGCCTGTGTTTGGTCCATATTCCTCCAAACCTGTCCTATCCATGCACCTGTCTAACTGCTTCTTAAACATTGAGATAGTCCCAGCCTCAACTACCTCCTCTGGCAGCTTGTTCCATACATACACCACCCTTTGTGTGAAAAAGTTACCCCTCAGATTCCTATTAAATCATTTCCCCTTCACCTTGAACCCATATCCTATGGTCCTAGATTCCCCTACTCTGGGCAATAGACTCCATGCATCTACCCGATCTATTGCTCTCATGATTTTATACAGCTCTATAAGATCACCCCTCATCCTCCCGCGCTCCAGGGAATAGGGACCCAGCCTGCTCAACCTCTCCCTATAACTCACACCTTCTAGTCCTGGCAACATCCTCATAAATCTTCTCTGTACCCTTTCCCGCTTGACAACATCTTTCCTATAACATGATGCCTAGATCTGAACACAATACTCTAAATGCGGTCTCACCAACGTATTATACAACTGCAACATGACCTCCCAACATCTATGCTCAAAATAGAACTTCTGTATTCTCTTCCATTCCTGCCTCGTGCTCACCACTCTATAGGTCATTCATACAACCATTAATGCAACACCAGTCTTTTCTCCTCTTCCATTCCCAACAACTGTGAATCCAAACGGTCTTCCCAGGTGAAGCAGCTATTCATTTGCACTTCTTCCAGTCTGGTGTACTGATCTTGACATTCACACTGTGGCCCCCTCTATACTAGAGAATAAAACTCACATTTGGCGATTGTTTTGTGTAGCATCGGTGCCCATTCTACAGGAGTGACCCAGTTGCCTGCTGATTTAATGCAATATCCTGCTTCTTCTCAGACCTTTCTGTCTCTGGCCTTCTGCATTGTTACAGTGAGGCCCATCGTGAACAACATCTTCCGACTGGGCATGTTGCAGCCTGAAGGACTCAACGCCAAATTCTACAACTTTAGGACACACTTTTCATCTGTTTGCATGAGAAACAGCCATCTCTGACTGTTATCATTTTGGCTCAGGTTTTCCTTCACCCTCCCTGTATGGTCTGGCCTGCTGAGCAAGACCCACACCTTATCATTAGTAGCACAACACACAGTCAAAGAAGCCTATCTTCACTGTCTCTTAACTACCACATCAGGTCAGCAAACCTCACCCCACAATGTATGACAATGATTTGTTCATTCATTCTACAGGGATAAGACAGATTTAGAGGGATATGGGCCAAGTGCAGGCAGCTGGGAGGCCAAAGGGCCTGTTTCCATGCTGTAAGACTCTATGACTATAACTCTTCCCTCACCTTCTCCCCTACCTCAATGCACCGTCAACCTCTTTCTCAGTTCTGATAATTATACCTCAGATAGCTGTTTCTCTTTCCACAGATGCTGCCTGACCTCTTGAGCATTTGTTTATTCTCCGGCATCCACAGTCTTTCTTGATATTTTTAGACCTACCCATGTGGTTGACCCTGAAATGATCTAGTTAGCCACTGACTTCAAGAGCAATTAAGGATGGATGTTAAATGCTGATTTGCCAATTATGCCCATAGAATGAGAACAAATTAAATATTGGAGCGTAGTTTAGGGATACAGCCTGGAAACAGGCTCTTGGACCACTGAGTACGCGTTGACCAACAATCCTCCGTACACTCATTCTATGTTATCTCAGCTTTGCATCCTACGCACTAGAGGTGATTTATAGAAGCCAGTTAACTTACAAACCTGCACGTCTTTGGAATGTGGGAGGAAACTGTCATTAAAAGTAGGCATGCAGGTGCAGCAGGCAGTGAAGAAAGCGAATGGTATGTTAGCCTTCATAGCAAATGGATTTGAGTATAGGAGCAGGGAGGTTCTACTGCAGTTGTACAGGGTCTTGGTGAGACCACGCCTGGAGTATTGCGTACAGTTTTGGTCTCCTAATCTGAGGAAAGACATTCTTGCCATAGAGGGAGTACAGAGAAGGTTCACCAGACTGATTCCTGGGATGTCAGGACTTTCATATGAAGAAAGACTGGATAGACTCGGCTTGTACTCGCTAGAATTTAGAAGATTGAGGGGGGATCTTATAGAAACTTACAAAATTCTTAAGGGGTTGGACAGGCTAGATGCAGGAAGATTGTTCCCGATGTTGGGGAATCCAGAACAAGGGGTCACAGTTTAAGGATAAGGGGGAAATCTTTTAGGACCGAGATGAGGAAAACATTTTTCACACAGAGAGTGGTGAATCTCTGGAATTCTCTGCCACAGAAGGTAGTTGAGGCCAGTTCATTGGCTATATTTAAGAGGGAGTTAGATGTGGCCCTTGTGGCTAAAGGGATCAGGGTGTATGGAGAGAAGGCAGGTACAGGATACTGAGTTGGATGATCAGCCATGATCATATTGAATGGCGGTGCAGGCTCGAAGGGCCGAATGGCCTACTCCTGCACCTATTTTCTATGTTTCTAAAGTGCTGGAATAACTCAATGGGTCAGGCAGCATCTGTGGAGAGAGGGAATGGGTGATGTTTGGGGTCTGAAGAAGGGTCCTGACCCGAAACATCATGCTTTTTCTCCAGAGATGCTGCCTGACCCGCTGAGTTACTGCGGCACTTTGCGTCTATTTTAGACAGAGATACTTGGATAAAGAAAGCAGCGAGGCTTACCGTCAGCTGGACTCAGGCCTCTTGCAGCGGAGATCATGGACAGCGTGGGGCTACCGTGCATGGTCCTCAGGTAATGCTCCATGTGGTGCGGGTTGACGTACGGATGGGGCGGGCTGAAGGGGGACTCCCCTGTCCCTGCTGGGTTCCGGTGAGGAGACAGCCGGATGAGGGAGATGTCCGAGAAGACGGGACTTCCGGCCAAGGCGGGGGGCCTGAGGAGACAGAAGCAAAATATTCCTTAAAGATCACTCAGTTTTGCTTATCTTACGACCGTCAAGGAGCCTGTAAATAGAATTTTTTATTAATTTAATTTATTTATTAATAAAAAGCAAGTGTGAAACAGCATACAAGAAACAAAACAAGAATATTTATAAAGTGTCATAAACAATATCTATAAATAAATGAAATCGTATGTGTCCGAAAAGGAGCAGTTCAGAAATCAGTTCAAGTGCGTGGCAGGGAGATGAATGCGATCGAAGGTACACAAAAATGCTGGAGAAACTCAGCGGGTGCAGCAGCATCTATGGAGTGAAGGAAATAGGTAACGTTTCGGGACGAAACCCTTCTTCAGGAATGATGAAAGAGATCTACTGGTTTATGTGCAATGCTGCTTAACATCCCGACTTATCGTTCTGTCTCAAACTACAATGTGCCACACAACTCCACCTTGGTACAACGCTGGCTGAAGCGGGCTGGAGCAAAAAGCCAACTCGAAGCTCAATGTTAAATTCTGCTTGAGCGAGATTTCAGGTCGGTATTTCTTAAGTAGACAAGAGGCTGAGTTTCCACTGTGGACTAACTAAGTAAATTCATATTTACATTGTGCATCTTGATTCAAAGCAGCTGGAAATGTGGAACAAAGGTCAGTGGTTTACTGTTGCAGAGTAATGTCATTCCTCGCACAACGCCGAGTGCATGGTTCTTTCATGTTTCTCCCCCCACAGCTTCACTTACAAATGGTCACGTTTTTGAAAACTCCTCTTTGAGAAGGACATTGACATCTTGCCAGGAAAAATACCAACATGAAAGTGGCGCCGCTGATGACTAAAGCAGTACTGAAATAACAGTACTTGGAGGTATTGTCACCAGCTGAACATTGAAAAAATGCATTAAGGTAGATAAATCCCCAGGACCTGATCAAATGTATCCAAGAACATTGTAGGAAGCTGGGGAAGAAATTGTGGGGCCACTGACAGACATCATTGTGTCATCAATAGCTGCGGATGAGACACTAGAAGATTGGAGAATGGCAAATGTGGTGCCTCAATCTAAGGAAAAAACCAAGGACTAATTAGAAATAGTCGGGCTGGTTTTGTGCATGGAAAATCATGTCTCACCAATTTGACTCAGTTTTTTTTTTAAAGAGGTTAACAATACGATCGATGGGGACAGTGTGGTAGATGTTATTTACATAGACTTTAGCAAGTCCTTTGACAACTACTCGCACATAGTAGACTGGTCCAGATGGTTAGATTGCATGGAATCCAGAGAGAACTAGCCGCTTAGATACAACATTTTCAGACTTGAGGCATGTAACAAGTGGTGTACCACGGTGTTAGGCCTACTTTTGTTCGTTATTTACTTTAACAATTTGGACGTAAATGTTGGTGGCATGGTTAGTAAGTTTTTGGATAACACTAAAATCAGTTGTATAGTGGCTAGTAAAGAAGGCTATCTAGAATTTAAGCAACAGCCTAATTTGGTTATAGTTTAGACATACAGTGTGGAGACAGGCCCTTTGGCCCACCGAGTCTGCGCCGACTAACGATCCCCATACATTAACACTATCCTACGCACACTAGGGACAATTTAGTTTATACCGAGTCAATTAACCTACAAGCCTATACATCCTTGGAGTGTGTGAGGAAACCGAATATCTCGGAGAAAACTCACGCAGGTCACGGGGAGAACGTACAAACTCCATACAAACAGCACCCGTAGTCAGGATCGAACTCGGGTCTCAGGCGCTGCAAGGCAGCAACTCTACCACTGTGCCGCCCAACTGTGCCAATGGGCCGAGGAATGGCAGGCGGTGTTTAAATTGTATTGAATTTTGTAAATTGCTTCTAATGTGTAGGGAGGGGAGGCGAAAGTGGGATAACTTTAGAACTAGTGTAAACAGGTGATGGGTGGTCAGCGTGGACTCAGTGGGCTGAAGTGCTGGATCTCTAAACTAAACTAAACTAAACTCAAATGAAACCATTCAGTTATCGGTGGTGCTCTCACTACGCCAAAGTCCGTCCGATGAACACAGAATCAGAAGTTTACTTGCAATGATTGACCAAAACAAAACCCAAGTCATCAGTCTGACAGAAGGATTTCAAAAGCAACAGGTAGCAGAAACACTTAAATTCACAGGCAAATCATGCAGAAAAGACACACACTTCCTCTGCTGCTAATGGAGCCTGGTCGAAGTGATCAGACAGCCTTGTCCCTTTCTGGTGCTTTATGGAAGAAAAGGGCTGATGTGTGCACATTTTCCCTGGTGAACACTGTTCACCGTTAATAGTTGGGTGTGGTTTCTTGCCACCTTTTATAGCAGACCAACTTTAATTTGGCTTTAATTAAACCAAGGTGTGCATGTTTCAATGCAGAATTGAAAGCTGAAGGGTACTTCTAGTGATTTATACTAATGCTCAATCTTAAAGAGTTTAGCAGGGTTTCTTATAAAGAACTTCAGTTATTTGGCTTCCTTCATCTGGAGAGAGACGTGAGGCTATTGCCAGCTGTGCACTGGGTGCCTGCACGAGTTCAGGTTGCCAGTTAATGCCGTGCATTCTGTTTCACGCTGAATCTTAACGTGCTGGGATGATTACACAGTGGTTGATAATCATGTATGTGTCAAGTGCTGGTGAACTTTATTCCCGACGGAACAGTCGCTGCTGTAGTGCGGGATAATACAACAGTTAATGTGGGCGCAGCAATGTCTCATCAAAAAAGCAATGTGTTGGAAGGAACTGCAGATTAAAAAAACAGACACAAGGTGCTGGAGTAACTCAGTGGTTCAGGCAGCATCTCTGGTGAACCTGGATGTTTCAGGTTGGGAGGCTTCTTCAGACTGGTTTTGGCAGTGGATAGGAAGCTGGAAGAGAGGAGGGCGGGGCAAAGCTTGGCAAGTGATAGTTGGAAGCTAGAAAATCTGCAGTTCTTTACTTTTGCAAACTGTCTGTAGCCAATGGTCACTGCCTTGAGTGTAATTAGATACCTTAAGCCTTTCATGACTTCAATCTCTTGTTCCTGGATGCTCTTTAAAGCTTCACCAGTGCAATAGGCCATAGCGTAGGTACCCCACCAATCTGACTTTAGCTGTAATCCCTTTTACAAGGCTGCTGCATGCCCTCAAGCCATGTCTACCCCACAGGGTTTTTCCTCTTTACCAAATAACTAAAGGGCCGGTCCCACGAGCATGCGACTCCATGCGGCGACCTAACGTGGTCGCTTGAGCCATACGGCCTCGCAGGGCCGGTACCACTTCGATCGCCGGAGCCGTATGGAGTTGTGCGGAGCTGGTCCTGACATCGCGCGGGGCTCTGAAAAACTGACTGTTCAAAAATTCCACAGCCGCCACAACACCGTACGCACCGCCTCGACGGGCGTGCGCAGCGTCTTGACGCCATACGTCACGCGCGAACTTCCCGCGGACTTCGCTCGAACTTCACGTCACTCACTCGACCCCCGTTTCCGGTTTGGTCGCGCTCGCCGCATGCAGGCGCATGCTGGTGGGACCGGCTCTGTACGGGGATCACTCGACCTCCGCGCGGCCCCCGCTTCCGGGTTGGTCGCGCTTGCCGCATGTAGGTTGCATGCTCGTGGGACAGGCCCTTAACTGCTTGGAATCAGCAAGATTAGCAGCACCAGCAATTTGACCAATATCGTACCAAGGAAACTGATTAGGACCCTCACCATTACTGGTCAAGGCCCGGCCAAATTATGATGGAGATATAAAAGATCCCCCTTCGTGTTCACCCCCTTTAACTTGACAATAGACAATATGTGCAGGAGTAGGTCATTCGGCCCTTCGAGCCAGCACTGCCATTCAAAGTGATCATGGCTGATCACATGACTTCCCCCCTTTTTGCAACTTTCTTCAGGTTATGGCATTTCCGACTTTGGCCAACGGAAAACAAATGGCGAGGGCGGTACGGTGGTGCAGCAGTAGAGATGCTGCCTTACAGCGCGAAAGACCCCGGGTTCGATCCTGACTATGGGTGCTGTCTGTACGGAATTTGTACGTTCTTCCCGTGATCGCGTGCGTTTTCTCTGAGATCTTCGGTTTCCTCCCACACTCCAAAGACCTACAGGTTTGTAGATTAATTGGCTTGGTATAAATGTAAATTGTCCCTAGAGTGCATCGCATTAGTGTGCGGGGATTGCTAGTTGGTGCAGACTCGGTGGGCCGAAGGGCCAGTTTTCACACTGTATCTCTAAACTAAACTAAATAGCTCGCAAGCAGATTTTCAATAGTAGGATATTGTGCAATAGCAATCTCCTTGGTTTAATTGCTAACACTAAACAGGATATAAAGTGATTTAAACTTTCAACATAATATTCTAGTTTTCATAGAGACATATGAGAATGCAGATGCTGGAATCTTGAGCAAAAAAGCACAGTGCTGGAATAACTCGGCAGGTCGGGCAGCATTTGTGGAGGGAATGGACAGACAATGTTTTGGGCCAGGTTACTTTGTCAGACCGATGGGATAGTGGAAGTTGGTAAAGAGAGGCAGGGATGAGGCAAAGCCTGACAAGTAATAGGTGGATTCAGGTGTCGAGTGTTGATTAACAGATGGATGGAGATAGTAACAAAGGCTGTAGATGAAAGAGACAAAAGGGTGGGACTCGGAATAGGGATGGATGGAGGATTAGGAGGAAGGGAAGTGGGATGAAAATGAGCAGGATATTTGGGGGATTTACTTAAAAGTGGAGAATTTATTGTTCATACTACTGGGTTGTGGGCTACCAAGGCATAATATGAAGTGATGTTCTTCCAGTTTGCATGCGGGCCTTGCTCCGGCAGTAGAGGAGGCCACATGCAAACTCGCTTGCCAGGCTTTGCCCCATCCTTACCTCTCCTCAACAGCTTTCTCACCCCTACTCCATCTGTCTGAAGAAGGGACCCGATCCGAAACGTTGTCTGTCTATTTCTCTCCACAGCTGCTGACTGACACTCAACTCCAGTCCCACCTGCGATTTGTTTTTAATCCTAGTTTCCTTACTTTGTCAGGCTCTGGCAAAAGATTGTGGAAATTAATTCTGGCTCTCTCGCCACAGATGCTGACTGACATGTTGAGTATTTTCAGCATGTTCCATTTTTATTTGCAATGTCCTCGATTTGTGTTTTGAGATCACAACACATGTCTTGGTTGCCCTATATACCCGTTCACAAGTTATAGGCATACATTTAGGCCATTCGGCCCATTTAATCATGGCAGAGCTCTGCCTCCTAATTCCATTTTCCTGCCTATTTTCCTTCCTCCAGAAGTTCTGCACTATTATGGCCTGATTACCCAGTATTATTGATGACAAATTTATTGTATTGTTATCTATTCATTCATATGTTCCAGGAGCAGAATTAGGCCATTCGGCCCATTTGGTCTACTCCGCCATTCAATCATGGCTGATCTATCTTTCCCTCTCAACCCCATTCTCCTGCCTTCGCCCCATAACCCCTGACACCCGTACTAATCAAGATTCTGTGAGTGCCCGCCTTAAAAATATTAATTGACTTGGCCTCCACAGCCATCTGTGGCCATGAATTCCACAGATTCACCACCCTCTGACCAAATAAATTTCTTCCTATCTCCGTTCTAAAGGTATGTCATTTTATTCTTGTCCTACACTCTACCACTAGTAAAAACATCCACAGGTGAATCGAGGTCCAGAGGACATGGGTTTAAGGTGAAGGGGGAAATCAATTAATAGGAATCTGAGGGGTAACTTTTTCACACAAAGTGTGGTGGGTGTATGGAACAAGCTGCCAGAGGATGCAGTTGAGGCTGGGATTATCCCAACGTTTAAGAAACAGTTATACAGGTACATGAACAGGACAGGTTTGGAGGGATATGGACTAAATGCAGGCAGGTGGGACCAGTGTAGCTGGGACATGTTGGCCAGTGTGGGCAAGATGGGCCGAAGGGCCTGTTTCCACACTGTATCACCCTATGACTCTATGCTCTTCATGTTCACTCTAACTAGGCCTTTCACTATTCGGTAAGTTTCAATGAGGTCCCCCCCTCATCCTTCAAAATCCAGTGAGTACTCGCCCAGTGCCTTCAAACGCTCATCATATGTTAATGATGTTCATCATCTTCATGTGTTGTTGCATTAACGGGGCTGGTAAGCAGCCACAAGTAAGAGTAGCCGGTATATATTACAATTAAACATTTCTGACTCTTGCCTCATTATTCATAGGCTTGCCTTCTTCAATTTAAACGCTGCCACTATTTGAAGGGTGCCTCCTCCTGATCTTAGCAGAAGCCCACAGCATGTGCTGTGTCAGGCTAAGCACATCAATAATAGAATTCACACACTGGAAGCTCTTACTTTACAGCTGCCAGAGAGAGCCTGTCTTTTAAAGTGATGCAGAGGTTGTATCACAACCTTGATGTGAAGGCATCATGTGAAGATGATGAAAATCACTCATGTTTTTCTACACCGTAGACTGGCCATTTAGTAAAGAACCATGCCCTCTTTCCCAAGGCTAAGTGTGAGGACTGATACAAAATGACAGAGACTTTGGGCGCATTTCCAAACTGTCGGGACATTCCGTGGATGTGTACAAGATGTTCTACCAATCAGTGGTAGCCAGTGCCATCTCCTTCGCTGCCGTGTGCTGGGGCAGCAGGGTGAAGGCTGCGGACGCCAATAGGATCAACAAATTCATCTGGAAGGCTGGCTCCGTCCAGGGGGCGGAGTTGGATTCATGGGAGGTGGTCTTGGAGGGGAGGATGCTCCTCAAAAGTGCGGAGCATCTTGGACAATACAGCTCACCCCCTCCATGACACACTGGTCAACCTGAGGAGTACCTTCAGCGACAGACTGGTTCCACCAAAATGCATGACAGAACGCCACAGGAGATCCTTCTTCCCTGTGGCTATCAAACTGTACAACTCCTCCCCCTTCCGTCATGGAGTAGACTGACTCCCCCCCCCCCCCCCCCCCCCCTCCCCAACTCCTCCCCAATCTTTGCACATCCCCAATCCTTTCCACTCGTCACTTTAATTTCATGTTTCAAGTATTTTGTGTTTTATGACTGTTGGCAGATCACTTTCCCTCCTGGGATAAATAAAGTTCTATCGTATCGTATCGTGTGTGCGCGCACTGCATTTTAAGAGATCTGTTGTCAAGGTGGATTTGGGATTTCAGTGTCACCGTAGGGCGTAACTCAACCCGCATGGCAAGCAGAAATGAACAGATGGGGTCAGATTAAGAAGGATTAAATGAATCAGTTTAAAAACTGTCAGCAAATCCATTTAAACGTAGAAACTGTAGAACCATGGAAAAATGAAACTGAGCACTAGAAAGCAAAGCCAAAAAAATAAAAGGGAATTTTGAACAGATTTAGAGCATTCAATTTGAATTGAGAAGCACGAAACTAGAAACAGCTTTTGAAATAGTACACACTCCCACCGGTCCCCACTTTCCAGATGCTGGATGGCTCCACAGCACTTCCATACTTCATGGCTTCCCTCTGATATCTCATCAAGTTATCCATTTTCCATGTATGGACTTAATTAAATTTCACAGGGGTGTTTCGTTGTGTGCGGGGTGAAGGAAAGCATACAAGTGAATTCCATTCCTGCCCTGAACCAACATCCTTTAGACTTTAGAGGTACAGCGTGGAAACAGGCCCTTTGGCCCACCAGGTCCACGCGGACCAGCGATCACCCTGTACACTAGCACCGCCCTACATGCTATGAACAATTTGCAGAAGTCAATTAGCCTACAAACGTGCATGTTTTTGGACTGTGGAGGAAACCGGAGCATTCACGTGGTCACAGGGAGAACATGCAAACTCCGTACAGACAGCACCCATAGTCAGGATCGAACCCGGGCCTACGGTGCTGCAAGGCAGAAAATCTACCATTGCACCACTGCACCAGCAGAGGCCACAAGCCAATGATCAATCACAAGCCTGGTCTCCCCATCTTCTCTGTTTAACGACATTGACTCAAAGTGCAGCATCCCAAATATTGGTCGGATGAGATCATTCGTTCATCCTTGGGACATGGGTGTGAACAATTTGACCAGCATTTATTGCCCGTTACTAAGAGTATCCACTTTGAGCCCTTAGTTCTCCATTTCAGAGGGCAATTGAGAGTTAACTACATTGCTGTGGGTCTCGAGTTGTGTAACTGCCAAACATAGTGAGGAAAGTTGATTTTCTTCCTTGAAGACCACTAGTGAATCAGATGGTCTTTTACAAGAATTTGCTTGTTTTTTTTTACTGAGACCAGTTTTGCAATTAACTGAATTTAAAACTCCAGGAATAACACCTCATCTTCTGACTAGGCAAAAGGGCCATACACACTCAATATCAAGTTGACGTTGAGGTGATGAACACTTCCAGCATTTCCTGCATTCCAGATAATTATTCTGCATTTACACCTCTTTTAGACTTTGCAATTGCCATGCAATTTTAACCCCCCTTTTTTTAATCATTTAATCTCTCCTGCTGACATTGGAGAACTTTCCTTTGGCTTTTCTTTCTATTCCCCCTGGATCTGGACCAAACCATCCATCACACCAGATGTGAAGCAAGTCCATCAGCCTGAAACTTTTCGTTCTGTCTTTCTACATGTGTTGATTGACCGACTGAGTATCCCCAACATCTCCTACTTTTATTCCACATTTCCAATATCTGCTGCCTTTTGTGCTTGAATCACTTTGGTTACGATACAATATGGTACGTCAGAAATTTATTTATCCCAGGAGGAAAATTGATCTGCCAACAGTCATAAATACACAAAATACATGAAACATGAAATTAACACGACGAGTGGAAAGGATGAGGGCGGCAATAGAGTATCACAAGGCTCAAAACATTTTAAAACCCACTTACAGCTGTTGTCATGACTATTTGGGCATCAGCTTAACAAACACGACTAAACTTCAGCAGGAGAGGACATATTTTGCATTGAAATCCAACTTTTAGCCCTGAATTAAACTGCCCAATGCTAAGAGGGTTAATTTGAACACAATCAGGACAGAAAACAAATGCATAATCCAACCACTATCTTTGTTTTTAATCTTAATAAACTTTTAACATGAATTAATCACCATGAATAAATCGAAGTCCGTTTCCCTACTGCAAACAAGAGCTCTTTGATTCAAAATGCATTTATTTACTTAAAGAGACTGGCACTTTGCCAGGTCTGTACCATTTTATTTCTTGCTATTGTTTGACTTGGCACATAAATTCTTGTCTGGCAATGAGAAAATAAAAAGAGATTTAAAAAAAAAGCTATTGACAATTTAAGTGCTTTGTCCACTAACAGCCTCTCGTCTTCCTAAGTGTCTCGACACACATGCAAAGAAAACCTACTTTTTTCCCTTGTTCGATAGACAATTAGACAGATTAAAAGAGGATACTTTGAATTGTTGCAAAGTGTTATCGGCCACAATCAAACGGCCTAAGCTACTGTCATAAGGGGAAAGGCAGGGAGAAGAGTCAGGGAGAAAATTCATTGTTTTTAATTTGTCAAAACATGACAACATCCTTAGCGAATCTTTCCTTCGTTTTGTTTTGGCTGACTAAGTAATGAGCAAAATTGAGCAAGAATAGGTTATAATAAATTCATTGTGTCCTCTCTGAAACTCTTCTTTCATTTTTGATCCTCGCATTGACAATTATCCAATTAGTCATTCAATAATACTTGTCTCACACATGTTGACATCGCTGCCACCCTCCAGTACAAATCTTGTGAATGAGAATCAGTGCTGTTGTACGCTGGCGATTTTATGAATGACAGGGCAGGAAGGAGGCTTAATTAAGTTTCCAGCGGCAGATACCTCTCAAAGGGAACAGCCCCCTGCATGTGGTATGCTTTCTATTCCTGATCAGCGCTGTTGCATAACCTTTCACAGTAAACGGCGGGTTAGTAATATGTCCTGCTACACACACCCTGCTAGCCCTCACCTCGACTGCACACCGAGACAAGACAATTGACCTGCCCTCAGTGCAATCTCTCTCGGCGTCAATGAATGAGACAGACCTGGCTCACGTCCCACGACAGGAACTTGCCTCCAGCCCCAACACAGGCGCTCGCTTCCTTTTCCCACAAATAAAAAAGTGTGGGATTTGCATTCACATCAACCAGCAGTCTGGGAGAATATTCAGCTCAGGCCAGGTTTAATACCAAGATGACACCTTATTTGCACACCAGCGCTGGGAGGTTTTCAACCAATTGTTAAATTACTTTCCGTGTCTGTAATTGCTAGCTAAGCACAAGGAGGATAAATATTGGAGCCAAAACGTTCAATGTCTTAAATAGAAAAGGCAAGTATTGACAGCAAACAATATCAAAGCTTATTTTACGTGCACTCTTAAATATTTAAATTGGCCATCGCAATTCATGTCTGTTTAAATAAAATCTCGACTTTAAAGTAAAAGAGGTTGTTTTGTACAGCGTTAGTACTGGTTCAGAATTCACTAAATTGCACTTATATCTTTAACTGGCCTAAATGGAGCTTTAACAATAGAGCCTCAATTATCCACATTCCTGTCCTTGTACCTTCAATTACCCACAGTTTTCATGGGGATTTGAGTTTAATTTAGTCCAGGCAAGTTTAAATGCAATTGAACATTGTAAAATTGCCTTTTGAAGGATTTTGGTTCTGGGTTTAGGCTCCAGATGGCTAAAAGGCAACAAGTTCTGTTTATTGGAATGTTTGAAACAGTCAAGCACCCATAAGTACTTCACTGGCGCATTGTAATACAAAAAAAAAAGTCATATTAAAGCTAAAGAGTGAAAACGCACACCTCCAGGTTCAGGGACATTTTTTCCCCATCTGTTATCAGGCAAACAAACCATCCAACCAACAACTAGAGAGCAGTCCTGAACTACAATCTACTGGAAGAACAGCATCTCATATTTCGCTTAGACAGCTTACAGCCTAGTGGTATGAATATTGATTTCTCTAACTTCAAACAACCCTGGCATTCCCTCTCTCTCTATCCCTCCCCTACCCAAGTCGCACCAGCTTCTCGTTATCACCCAACATACAGCTAACAATGGCCTGTTCCCTTTATCATCGTTATGATTTTGCATATCTTTTACTCATTGCTCTTTATCTCTCTACATCACCGTCTATATCTCTCGTTTTCCCTTTTTCCTAACTAGTCTGAAGAAGGGTCTCGACCCGAAACGCCACCCATTCCTTCTCCCCAGAGATGCTGCATGTCCCACTGAGCTACTCCAGCTTTTTGTGTCTACCTACTATCTACACCATTGGAGACCCTCGGACTATCTTTGATCGGACTTTACTGGTTTTATCTTGCACTAAATGTTACTTTATTCCCTTTCCCATCTATCTGTACACTATGGATGACTCGATTGTAATTATGTATTGCATTGCCACTGACTGGGTAGCACCCTACAAAAGCTTTTCACTGTACCTTGGTACACATGACAATTAACTAAACTTAACTGAACACAAAATTGTTAATTATTATAAATCATGAGAAAACGATTGGAGTACAAAGGAATCGGAGTAGAATGATCAAGCTTTTCACTGTCTGGGGTGGGTCCCTTGGTTCGTTTATTTGGCTTGGAATCAAGACATCAAAAATCAAAGCTACCGTACAATTTATGAATGCTTCTCAATTTAAACTGCAAAAAAAAACAAATATCTCATCTGCACCTAATTAGATTTAACTAAATTGTCTACATTTCTTTAATTAACACTAAAATATTAATTTAAGAGAAAAGAAATGCAACTATGTAACAATAAAAATTGTCGGAAACCAAAAAATGGGGAGAGGATGAAAGGACGTAGAATTGTCTCAGAGTTTGTCATAACTTTGCCAGCCTTTGGAAATTATGTAGCATCTCCCAGAAAGGCTGTATGGAATATTCTCCAATTATTTTCAAGAACCTTAGATGCACATATTATTACTTAATAGGAATTAAATTGCTTCAGATTACTTTTAATTTCCGAAACTGATACTCTGGTATAAACGCATTATAAATTTGGGTGGCACAGAGGCTCAGCTGGTAGAGCTACTACCTCACAGCACCAGACTTGATCATGACATCAGGTGCTATGTGGAGTTTGCACGTTCTCCCTGTGATCAAATGGGTTTCCTCTGGGTGCTCCAGTTTTCCCCCACATCCCAAAGACGTGCAGGTTTGTAGGTTAATTGACCTCTGTAAATTCCCCCCAGTGTGTTCAGAGAAACATAGAAACATAGAAAATAGGTGCAGGAGTAGGCCATTCGGCCCTTCGAGCCTGCACCGCCATTCAATATGATCATGGCTAATCATCCAACTCAGTATCCTGTACCTGCCTTCTCACCATACTCCCTCTTAAATATAGCCAATGAACTGGCCTCAACTACCTTCTGTGGCAGAGAATTCCACAGATTCACCACTCTCTATGTAAAAAATGGTTTTCTCATCTCGGTCCTAAACGACTCCCCCTTATCCTTAAACTGTGACCCCTTGTTCTGGACTTCCCCAACATCGGGAATAATCTTCCTGCATCTAGCCTGTCCAACCCCTTAAGAGTTTTGTAATAAGATCCCCCCTCAATCTTCTAAATAGAGCGGATTAGAAAGTGGGAAAACAGCGAGCTAGTGACCGATGGTCGGCGTGGACTTGGTGGGCCGAGGGGCCTGTTTCCACGCTGCATCTTTCATTCAATTCTTTCCTCTTTCCTTGATCAAAGTTGCTGAAGCCAAACACAACAATAAAAGAAATAGGAGGAGTAGGCCATTGGCTTCTTCTGCCAGCTCCAACATACAAAAAGACCAATGTTGATTTTTTCTCTGAACTATCCTTAGATTCACTTCGTATCCAAAAATCTGTTGATCTCAGTTTCGAATCTACTCAATGACAGCTGCTCTGAACCCTACTGAGAATTTCAAAAGCTTTCCCTATCTCCTGTACTTGTGTCAGGCTTGATTGTACTCGTGTACAGTATGATTTGACTGGATAGCTTGCAAGGTTTTGCACTGCATCTTGGCACATGGAATGGAAATAAACCACACCAAACCAATACAGGCTGAAGGAATGTCTTCTCATGACCCCATGTTCTAGACACCTCAGGTCAGAGGAAGCATCCGCACTGCGTCCACACTATCAAGCTCCACGGGAATGTTTGTATGAGATCACCACGTTCCACCAAACTCAAGGAAGTAAAGACTGGAGATAAACACAAAATGCTGGAGTAACTCAGCAGGACAGGTAGCATCTCTGGATAGAAGGAATGGGTGATGTTTTGGGTCGAGACCCTTCTTCAGACTGTGAGTCGAGGAAGAGATAGACATCGGGATAAGGAAGGGCAAGGTGTGAAAAAGAGACATCAAAGAAGATGCAGATCAAGGCAAATGCAGAGTAGACCATTGTTAGCTAGGAGAAGGTGACAACGAAGCATACAGGGATAAAAATTAATTGAGGGGGACAGTCAGACTGGTCGGAGAACTAGGAATGGGGAGGGATGGAGAGATGGAAAGCAAGGGTTACTTGAAGTTAGAGAAGTCAATATTCATACCGCTGGGGTGTAGGATGCCCAAGCAAAATATGAGGTGCTGGCCTCACTCTGACAATGGAGGAGGTCCAGGACAGAAAGGTCAGTGTGGGAATGGGAGAGGGAGTTAAAGTGTTTAGCAACCGAGAGATCAGGTAGGTTTAGGCAGACTAAGCAGGGAAGTTTAGCGAAACGATCGCCGAGCGTGCATTTGATCTCGCCGATATCCAGCAGTCCACACCTGGTGTACTTTATCGCTCCTTAAGGCAACCCATTCATCCATTTTACTGCATTCGTGTCATCCCCAGCCCATCACCCCTATGGGCCTGTCCCACTTTGGTGATTTTTCAGGCAACTGCCGGTGACTGTCAAGTTGCCGGCAGTCGCCTGAAAATCCGGTAACTGGAACGGCGACTGTCAGAGTGGAACCCACACACACAAACACATCGCTTCCTTCTCCAGCCCATTATGCAGGCGGGGGACAGGGCTAGAGGGGGTAGCGCTGTCTGAGTGAAATTCACACGGTGCAAAGCCAATGTGATACAGACGCACACCGCGAGGAACAGCAAAGGTTGGCGCTGTAATTAAGAAGCTAAAAAGCACAGTGCATGGCAAGTCCTTTAAAAGAGGGGGGGAAAGGAGGGAGAAGGAGTGGAGACAACTTTTAAGAAGCCAGAGATACACGGCTGTGAAGCTCGGCGGACATTTAACATTACCGGTCGGTTATCCTTGGTTCTGAAAATTACTGCTTACGTTTTTTTCCCAATGAGCCAACGAAATTCACCGGTCAGCACCGTCTACAACCTACGAGAACCATCGACCTCCTGGCAACCCACTAGGACCTCCTGGCGACCCACCTACGGCACGAGAATTCTCGCTACTCTCCATGGCGGCTTCATTCTAGTCGCCGCTACATTTTCAACGTTGAAAAATTTGAGCCGACCATAATGAGGCCGCGACTAGTTCCCAGAATGCGGGAACTCCTCACGACCATGAAGGCGACTCCCCGGCAACCACCCTCGAACATGTTGGTGATCATGTGGAGACTGAATAGTCTCCTGCAGTAGCCTAAAACGTCGCTGAAGTGGGACAGGCCCATTAGAGACAACAAGCACTGTTAATAATGACAGGAGACGCAATACTGCACAAAGTAAACACTTGAATGTAACTGTTTTATTTGTTACATACCTCTAATTAAACTATAAAGAGTAGGGGTTGTACAATGCAAATTAACTGCTGTCATTTAATATGCTCTGGTTAAAGTATTTGACAATCTGGGTAAAGAGCTTAACCTCGTCATTCACTGCTCAACTTTATTGCTCTTATCAGTCTATTTAAAACACAGAGTTTAACCACAAATGTTTACTAACTGTCTTTCCTGTTTGCTGATCATTATAGGACAAGGTATGCCTGTTAAAAAAAATCAGCAAAAATCACTTTCACTGAGCTGTTGAGATACAGATACTGTAACTAATAGGTGGCAATTCAACACTGCCTTCTGAAAGGATTATGCCTAGAAAGTATTCCTCTGCTTGGCTTTCTCCACTGCCTACTGATAGATGTGTTGCTTTGCAGCCTCATGACCTCATTCAAGTGGCATTCATCATGCAGAGCCGTGCCAGATACCGTCAGGAGGATATCTCACTATGGGTGCATTATCAAGCCCAATCCTGCCTTTGTTGATATTCGATAACATATTTTCCAGCACAGATCACAGAATGGTAATCAAGATCGTTAAGGTGAGTTAACTTTTCTCTCTTCCTCTACCCAAAGGCTAGTGCCAGCTCCTTCATTTTTGCCTAACTTAGACCAGTTAACATGACCCTCATTATAGTTCACTGATGATTATTTTGAAATAGAGATGTGGCCTGACCCGCCGAGTTGCTCCAGAACGTTGTGTCTATCTCTGGTATAAACCAGCATCTGTAGTTCTTTGTGTAGGGAGGAACTGCAGTTGGTGGTTTAAACCAAAGACAGACACAAAAAGCCAGAGTAACTCAGCGGGTTAGGCAGCATCTCTGGTGAAAAGGAATAGGCAACGTGTCAACTCGTTATCACCTATCCCACAGCCCACAATGGACCATTGTGGGCTCCACATGTATTTGATTATCATTACTTTCTGCATATTTTCCATTCATTTGTACTAAGTACCGTCTATATCTCTCGTTCCCCTTTCCCTTGATTCTAAAGAAGAGTCTCCACCCGAAACGTCACCTATTCCTATTCTGACCCGCTGAGTTACTCCAGCTTTCTCTGTCTGTCAGCAGTTCTTTTTTCCTACTAAGGTGACACTGACTTAGCTGGGAGGGAAAGTCTCATTGCTTTTTTGATTGCGTTTGCGTTACTGATCTTTAACACTCACGCTCCTTTACATTCGCATCTCGCTCTTGCTCGCCACACATGAAGCATCAAACTCCACAAATCTGTCGTCTTGAATTTGAAAAATAAAAACAAGCCTAATTAATGTCCTGAGTGATTATCCAGATTAACACTGCACTGCAGACTGACTCCATTCATCTAGCTTCAGATATTATCTTGCCCGTGTATATTATGTGAAACACTCATAATACACAGCCCGCTGACCTTCTCTCTGGCACAGCTACAAGAATCCTCATTCCATAGATTAATTTTTTCCAAAAGTCAATTAATTTACTTCCCTCCCACTCCTAATTTAAATAATCCAACCATGTAAATCGTTGTGTAGAAAGGAACTGCAGATGTCAATTAATACCGAAGAAAGGCACAAAGTGCTGGAGTAACTCAGCAGGTCAGGCAGCATCTCTGGAGAAAAAGTATGGGTGACGTTTTGGGGCGGAACTTTTTTTCAGTCTATACTGTTCTATGTTCTTTACTGATAGGAGCAGAATTGGGCTATTCGGCCCATCAAGTCTCCTCCGCCATTTAATCATGGCTGATCTATCTGTCGTGGAGGGGAATCAATCTCTGCCTTAAAAATAACCATTGACTGGGCCTCCACAGCCTTCTGTGGCAATGAATTCCACAGATTCATCACCCTCTGACAAAAAAAAAATTCCTCCTCATCTTCCTAAAGATACGTCCTTTTATTCTGAGGCTATGGCCTTTGGTCCTAGACTCTCCCACTAGTGGAAACATCCTCTCCACATTGATGTGAAACCACACCTTAACACAACATATATTGATACGTCCTGTTGATTTGATATTGATGCTCTGTCGTTAACAGAGTGCAGCGGATCATCGGGACAGAGCTACCAGCCTTGGAGGGCATCTACCTCACGCGGTGCCTCAGGAAGGCCCTCAGCATCCATAAGGACTCATCACACCCCTGCCACGGTCTGTTTCAACTACTTCCCTCCGGCAGACGTTACAAGGCCTTCTACGCCCGAACCTCTAGACTCAGGAACAGTTTCATCCCAGGAGCTATAGCGGCTCTGAACCGGCCCTAATGAGTGCCCCCCCCACCCACTCCCTTTGGACAGTCTCCCTCAGATGGTCACGTCAATCAATTCAGCTTGTTTATTTATGTATTGTATTTATTTACCTTTCTTGTACATCAGTGGAGCTGCACACTAAATCTCGTTGCACTGACGTGCAATGACAATAAAAGATATTATTATTATTATTATATTATTATTGCAAAATTGGGTCCGTTTGAAATGCTGGAGCAGATATGTTGTGAACAAAGTTGGTTGCACAACGTCCGAGAGCATGGAAACATGTCCTCCATGTCCACATCAGTCTTCAAGTGCAATTTTACCGAAGCCAAATAACCTAGAAACCTGTACGTCTTTGGAGTGTGGGAGGAAACCGGAGCACCCGGAGAAAGATTGTACAAACTCTGTACACACAGCATCCGCAGTCAGCACTGACCATGGTCTCTGGCACTGAAAGGCAGCAACTCTACAGCTGCGCCAACTGTGCCAGCCATGTACTTGAGATAAGGATGAATTTCTTTAGTCAGAGGGTGGTGAATCTGTGGAAATCTTTGCCACAGAAGGCTGTGAAGGCCAAGTCAGTGGATATTTTTAAGGCAGAGATAGATAGATTCTTGATTAGTACAGGTGTCAGAGGTTATGGGGCGAAGGCAGGAGAATGGGATTAGGAGGGAGAGATAGATCAGCCATGATTGAATGGCAGGGTAGACTTGATGGGCCAAATGGCCTAATTCTACTGCTGTTCTTTATGACATGACCTTATAAATCTTGGACATAAACATCACTCCTTAGTACTTCCTAAGGTCCTACTCTTCATTGTACATTTTCTAGCCTCAGTAGTTCACCCAAATACATTGTCACACATGATGAAATTCCAACTGTTGCTGCTTTGCCATGTAAACTATTTATAGATATTGCTCTGTGGTTGAAGACAACCTCGTCATTATCAATAACACTACCAACTTGTATGCCAGGAAGAACAATTACAAATGCAAAACTTTGCTCATTTTCAAAGTGGTGGTTTTCGCTGTTGGAGAGCTCCACGTGTTTCTCATCAGAAAAGCTCTTGAACTGCTCAAGCCCGCCAGTGTTAGAAGTGCCCTCCACTTCCTAGATACCACATTCCAAAGCTGCACTTGACAGTGTGCGACATGGAGGGGCATTGATAACACTGCTTTGCTCTGCAGCCACTTCTGAATCACGAGGTCAATCACGTTAAGCAGTTCAGTTCAGGTCAGTTTATTGTCACATGTACCAAGGTACAGTGATAAAGCTTTTGTTGCGTGCTATCCAGTCTGCTGCAAACAAGACATGATTACAATCGAGCCATTTACAGTGTATAAGAAATGTTGCTGCAGGAGTAGAGATTTAAGAGTGTGGAGCGATTATAGATCTGCTCTTGTGGCTAGCATACGAATAGTCGCCTGGCTTGGACTGCCTCTTGGACTTACACATACAATGCTACAGTTCTAAGGATTGTAACTAGAGCAGCAACAGCAGCAACTAGTTTGACCAAGCACGTGTCTGATATGACCAGGGCATTAGTAGCACTCAGCAGCCTGTTTATTGCCAGCCTTCATCTCCCTTGCTCACGGTGGGAAACGTTGATTCCGCTATGAGGGGATGTTTTTATGTTTAATGTTAAATTCTATAGTGTTGTGTTTATCTTATTTGTGTACTGCCTGGTAACTCAAATTTTACTGCACTAATTGGTGTATGTGACAACAAATGTCCTTTGTCCTCTCAATCTAGTCCCCATATTGCAGGGAATACATTATCCTTGAAAGGACACAAAGTACTGGACTAACTCAGCGGGTCAGGTAACATCACTGGACAACATGGATAGGGGACGTTTCAGGCCGGGACCCTTCTTCAGACAGTCTGAAGAAGGTCCCCAACTTGAAAGTCACCTATCCATGTCCGCCAAAGATGCTGCCTGACCCGCGGACTTATTCCAACATCTTTTGTTGGATAGAACTGGTGTACAGGGATCGTTGGTCAGCGTGGACTCACTGGGCCAAAGGCATGTTCCCACGCTGTATCTCTAAACTAAAACTAAGCTAAACTAATTCCATTATTCAGTTGACAGAAATTTCTACTCATTCATATCAAATATTCGACAAGTAATCTGAACAATGGCAGGCTTGAGAAAGGCGGTCAAAGAAAAAAAAATGGCTGCCATTAAGTCAAATATTAAGTCAAAAATTGCTCTGTTGCATTTGTGGATGAGTAATAAGAGAGGCCAGGAGAAATGTTTATGTGACTTTTGTGTCATGGAGAGATACAGTGTGGAAACAGGCCATTCGGCCCAACTTGCCCACACCGGCCAACATGTCCTAGCTACACTAGTCCCACTTGCCTGTGTTTGGTTCACATCCTTCCAAACTTGTCCTATCCATGTAAACCAGCTGGTTTGTAAGCCAGCATCCGCGGTTCCTTGTTTCTACATTCATGATCCTCGCTGAATTGACCCTGGTTTGTTTGGGGTGGGACGGGAACGTTGTTGGGGGTGGGCTGTAAGACTTTGCATCTTTCTGAAACGGTGTGGTGAACAGCGGCAGGGGTAAAGTTAACAGCGGGAACAGGCGATACAGCTAACATCACGGTTCTGCATGAAGCTTTGTGACAATTAGGCTTAATTTATTATCCTACCCTTCAAAGCAAGCAGCACAATTTATCAAATATCAGACCTGTTTGACAGATCCTATTACCCAGCCACAACTGATCCTCCCACTCTGACATGATGCAACTTGAACATTGTCTTGCAGTGAATGAAAGAGGAGACACAGTGACTCCGGCGTCAGGCGGAAGGCATGCGTGTTGGCTGCAGGAGGAACGGGGAGACATCATTGACAATGAACACCTGTCAGAGCAATGGCTCTCCCTCATTTCATCCTGGGTGGTAAAATATAGCCTCCTGGCCCCAAATATAGAACAGTCAGTCACGGGACTGCATCCGCCACGAAAATCAAGCATCCACCTTGCCAAATGCCATAAATCACTTTCAATAATCTTAAAGCTTTGGAGATTTTGATTTCACCCACCAGACACAAATAAATCAGTTGAGCGCGGAAGTATCAGAGCATGGGAAGTTATATTTTGAAACTCTACTTGGTGATTTTTGCACTGAGACTGGATCGCAATGACAATTATTCCCATTGACATATGCCTTTTATGGTCCGTTTCCCCTCAAATTTGGCTTAGAATACAAGTGTTGTATAATTCCCACCCAATGCTGAGTCTGGGAATAACGAAGGAATCTCCTTGTAGTAGGGGAGGAAGTATTCTGGAAAGAACATTCAAAGTAGTGATTTAGTGATTTAGGGCTGATGTCTGAAGCAAAGTCTCGACCAGAAACGCCACCAATTCCTTCTCTCCAAAGATGCTGCCTGTCCCGCTGAGTTACTCCAGCATTTTGTGTCTATCCTAAAGTGCATCGTTCTGCTTAATGTCCCTGAGCTTGCCGGCCTGAATCACACTCTATCCAGCAAGAATGAAGTCCCAGATCCATTCCTCCTTATGAATCTCTTCCCATCTCCAATCTTCCTTTTTTTGTTTCTAACCCTGCCATTCTTCCATAATGGCATATATCTAACTGATACCCTTTCTGACAGTGACAAAAATATGTTCCCCTATTTCGTTCTGCTCAGCTCATCCACAGCTTTTAATATGGTTGACCAAACTACCTACCTTCAGCACCTATTCCACCCATCTCCCCCTTCCCCCTCATCTGTATCCACCTATTATCTCCCATCTCTTTTCCAACTTTCTCCTTCCTACTACAGTCAATCTGAAGAAGGGTCCTGATCCCGAATCGTCGCCTATCCATTCCTTCCTTGGATGCGACTTGACCCACTCAACTACTGCAACATTTTGTGTTTTGCTCAAGATTTCAGCATCTGCAGTTCCATGTGTATCCATCTCTAACCTTGCACTACCATTACATAGCTGGGCAAGGTTGAGTTTCCTTGCTTTCATTATTCTTTGTCCAGTTACACCCAAAGAATGGGAACAATGGCTTCTTTACCCACTGTTACTTTGACACTCCCCAAGCAATTTTTCCTGACCGCTCTTATTTCTCATCCACACAAACAGAGCAATTTCCAATATTTGACTTAATGGAAGCCAATTTTACTCTGACCGTCTTCCTCAAGTTTGTTCAGATTGCTTGTCTAATATTTGAAATGAATGAGTAGAATTTTCTGTCAACTAAATAATGGAATTAGCTTAGTTGAGTTTAGAGATACAGTGTAGGAACAGGCCCTTTGGCCCAGCGAGCCCATGTTGACCACCAATCCCCATACACTAAAACTATCCTACACATTGGGGACAATTTACAGAAGCCAATTAACCTACCAACCTGCACATCTTTGGAGTGTGGGAGGAAACCAGATACTGGAGAAAATCTATGCGGTCACAGGGAGAACGTACAAACTCTATTCAGACAGCCCCCATAATCAGGATCGAACTCGGAACTCTAACGCTGTAAGGCAGCAACACTGCTGTGCCACTGTGCCTCCCTGAATTAGATTATTTTTAATGCACTTCATGCTAACCTCCCTGCATTGTAAACTTTCTTGTCACCTATATCTTGTCATCCATCAATTTGTGTTCTAATGCCCCTGTCCCTCTTAGGAAACCTGAACGGAAACCTCTGGAGACTTTGCGCCCCACCCAAGGTTTCCGTGCGGTTCCCGGAGGTTGCAGGTGGTTGCCGGAGGTTGCAGGTAGTGGAAGCAGGTAGGGAGACTGACAAAAACCTCCGGGAACCGCACGGAAACCTTGGGTGGGGCGCAAAGTCTCCAGAGGTTTCCGTTCAGGTTTCCTAAGTGGGACAGAGGCATTGCACATCAAGTCCTGTTTGACGACTGGTCCTTTTGCCTACTTCCCCTTCGAGTCTTGCAGTTAAGCGATGCCTCATTTAAAAAAAATACCCCTCTGTGAGTTTGCCTCTCCCTACTTCAGTCATCATCTCCAACTATATATCCCTTCGAAATATTGTTTTCATTTGGTTATCTACAATTTTAACACCCACCTTGGTTGGTCATCGTTTTAGCAGCCAAGACTTAAATCTCGGGAAATAGCTGCCTAAAACTACTTGCCTCTCCTTTAAGATAGGCAGAAAATGCTGGAATAACAGCAGGTCAGGCAGCATCTCTGGAGAATAGGATTATGTGACGTTTCGGGTCGGAACCTTTCCTCAATGCCCTTCAATCTAACCTAATCTGCTTTAAAATCTTCCCATGCTGCTGATTATCGAATGTAATTTGAAAATGCTCATTATGTTAATGGCCCAATTTAAATACAAGTAGTTGTTTTAAAGACTTCCATTTCTGAAGGGAAAATAATGAACTCTGTTGCCTTTACCATTTTTTTTCTCCCGATGAACTGACCGTGAGCTATTGAAAGATCGCGGATTAACAGTCATCATTAATTCCTGCTCCTATACAGGAGCTATCAACTCACTCTGAAGCAGAATTAAATTTGTGCTAACAGTCTTCTGGCTCGTCAAAATGTACCTGAACACGAGTGTTGACAGACTCCTCAATTGTAGAAAACCCCACAATTAAGCCTCACTCACAACTCTTTGCAGTGGGAATTAGAGGATAACAATTGGCAGCGTAAACATTGAATGGCATTTTCTTCCCCCAACTTTGCTGCTAATTCCAGCTCATTGTAGAGCAGTGTTTGAATCCTTGGATGAGGGACTGAATTGGAACTATTTGGATAAGTAAGGCTTTTGAACACTGTACAGCGACAGAGGGCAGCGCAACGGTAGAGTTGATTCCTGACTGCCCTAGAGACACGGGTTCAATCCTGACTACAGGTGCTTGTCTGTACGGAGTTTGTACGTTCTCCCCGTGACCTGCGTGGGCTTTCTCCGGGATCTCCGTTTTCCTCCCACACACCAAAGACGTACAGGTTTGTAGGTTAATTGGTGTGGCATAATTTTAAAGTGTCCCCAGTGTGTGTAGGATAGTGTTAATGTGCAGAGATCGCTGGTCGGTGTGGGCTTGGTGTGCCGAAGGGCCTGTTTCCGCACTGTATCTCTAAAAACTAAAACTAAATAAACAGTTATGTTGCACTAAACCTACCATGATTCTTAGCTTGGCACTGTAGAGATTAGAATGCAGCTTTGTAAAGAGTGTGCTGATATAATGGCCAATAGATGTAGTTGTTTTAAATTTAAGATTAGCCACATTTTGAAAATAAAGCTACAATTAATTTTGAACGCAAAGAGATCAGTTCAGGGAGGGTACATATTATGAAACAACTTCCACCCCTTCATCACTTATATGAGCAAGTTCCTGACATAAAGACAAAAGTGGATGTCAGATATTAATTGTAGTCGTAATCTGATATATAACCGCTAATCTATTTACTGCTTGTTCTGCCACTGTTTGTCAAGCACACAAATAGACTAATTTTAGTATTTACACAGTTCCTCAGGAAAAAAAAATTGAGAGCAACTAAATATAACTGGAAGCTCAAGTGGTCTTAACTGTATGACCTGAAAGTTCAAGGTTCAAGTGCTAGGGCTAACCAAATAAAGATTTACTACACGAGCTTTCTTGGACGAAGTTGGCACCTGACAAAGAAAAAAATAAGTCTTGTGTTTATATAGCGCCTTTAACAATCTCAGGAATTCTGTATTTCTTTACAGACAGCAAAATATTTTAAAAGCATAGCCACAGCTGCGAGCCAATGATACGGCAGCTAATTTATGCATAGCACAATCCCATAAAAGGCAATACAATAAAAAATTGATAATCTGGCTTTCTTGTCTCCAAATCCTAGTTCTCCAACTCGTTTGACAGAACTCCTGATTAAATTTTACTTTGTATGCCTCATTGTCGCCTTCCCCTAGACTACAATGATCTACTCATTTTCCTTGATCTTTGTCCACTTTCATCTCTCATTTTCACACCTTGTATATTTCTCATTCCCCTCTCGACTGACTCTCAGTCTGAAGAAGGGTCTTGACCCGAAACGTCACCCATTCCTTCTATCCAGAGCTGAGTTACTCCAGCATTTTGTGTCTACCTTCAGTGTAAACCAGCATCTGCAGTTCCTTCCTACACACGGCTTTCTTTATGATGTTGATGTTGGTTGACGGATAAGGATGTCAGGGATAATTTATCTGCTGATGCAGTTTGCCCTTTGGAAAGTCGTGTGTCCCAAACTAATTGGTCCTTTTATCAGTACGGGCAGGTATGATGCTTTTAGATAGGCACAGGGAAGTGCGAAGCGTAGAGGGAGTTTGGATCACATACAGGCAGATGAGATCAGATTGATTGGGATCAGATGAGATTGGGTGGCACGGTGGCGCAGAGGTAGAGTTGCTGCCTCACTGTGCTAGAGACCTGGGTACAATCCTGACTACGGGTGCTTGTTTGTACAGGGTTTGTACATTGTCCCCGTGACCTGCGTGGGCTTTCTCTGGGATCTTCAGTTTCATCCCACACTCGTATTCATGCCATACCAGAGGTACAGGTTTGTAGGCTAATTGGCTTTGGTAAAAAGGTAAATTGTCCCTAGCGTGTGTAGGATAGTGTCAGTGTGCGGGGATCACTGGCCGGCGTGGGCTCGATGGGCTGAAGAGCCTGTTTCCATGCTGTCTCTCTAAACTAAACTAAATCAAAACTTGGCATCATTTTGGGCACAAACATAGAAAACAGGTGCAGGAGTAGGCCATTCGGCCCTTCGAGCCTGCACCGCCATTCAATGTGATCATGGCTGATCATCCAACTCAGTATCCTGTACCTGCCTTCTCTCCATACCACCTGATACCTTTAGCCACAAGGGCAACATCTAACTCCCTCTTAAATATAGCCAATGAACTGGCCTCAACTACCTTCTGTGGCAGAGAATTCCAGAGATTCACCACTCTCTGTGTGAAAAATGTTTTTCTCATCTCGGTCCTAAAAGATTTCCCTCTTATCCTTAAACTGTGACCCCTTGTTCTGGACTTCCCCAACATCGGGAACAATCTTCCTGCATCTAGCCTGTCCAACCCCTTAAGAATTTTGTAAGTTTCTATAAGATCCCCCCTCAATCTTCTAAATTCTAGCGAGTACAAGCGAGTACAAACATTGTGGGCAGAAGGGCCTGTTCCTGTGCTGTACTGTTCTATGATCAATGGCATAATAAAACAAGGTGATGTGAAAGGCAAACAAACAAAACATAGACTTCCCTTCATGGATGCTGCTTCACCTGATGAGTATTTCCAGTATTTTCTGCTTTTATTACCAATTTCCAGCATCTGCCGTTTTTATTTTGCTTTTACACATGCTGTTGTTGAACAGAAGTATTATCTCCCATTGGGAGCCACTCTCCAAGAGTATCCCACAACCTTACATCACCCCATTATTTATATCTCAGTAGTGGAGCAGCCATATTTTTGAAATGGGATAATTTCCAAAACCGAGACGTTCTCAAAATAAATGATGCAAGATTTGTTTTAAGCTCCCATTTCTTTCAGTTTCTCCCTGAGAAAGGCACAGTTCCACTATGAATTTGCTTAAAATTGAATCAGATCCACAAAATAGCACTGGGGTTAAAAGAGTTGAATATTAAGTCATTTCCTTTTAATTCTGGACCAAGCAGTTAAGCAACAAGGATTTTTCATGAGGATTTTGCAGGACTCGAGGGCCTAAGCTAATGTTTTCACCCAGAGAGTTGTAAATCTGTGGAATTCTCTGCCACAGAAGGTAGCGGAGGCCAATTCCCTGGATGTTTTCAAGAGAGTATAGATTTAGCTCTTAGGGCAAACGGAATCAAGGGATATGGGGGGAAAAAGCAGGAACGGGGTACTGATTTTGGATGATCAGCCATAATCATATTGAATGGCGGTACTGGCTTGAAGGGCTGAATGGCCTACTCCTGCACCTATTTTCTATGTTTATATGCGAGTAGGATAGGAGCTTATTCCTTAGAGCGCAGGATGCTGATGGGTGATCTTATAGAGATGTATAAAATCATGAGGGGAATAGATTGGGTGAATGCACAGCTTATTTTACCCAGGGTCAGTAAATTAATAACCGGAGGACATTGGTCTAAGGTGAGAGGGAAATATTTAAAAAGAATCTGAGGGACAATTTTTTCACTCGGAGAGTTCTGGGTATATGGAATGAATTGCCAAAGGAGGTAGTTCAGGTAGGTAAGAAAATGCATTTAAAGGGACATGCACTTCCACATGTACATGGATAACTAAGAAGGTTAAGGGTCATGTGGGTTAAATGCAGGCAAGTGTTGTGAAGATTTGCAGCAGGATTTTGATCAATTGGCCAAGTGGGCTGAGGAATGGTTGATGGAATTTAATGCAGAAAAATGTGCGGTGTTGCATTTTAGGAAGTTTACCATGTGCAGGACCTATACCGTGAATGGTAAGGCTCTGGGTAGTGTTGGAGAGCAGAGGGATCTAGGAGTGCTAGTGCATAGTTCCCTGAAGGTGGAGACACCAGTAGATCGGGTGGTCAAAAAGGCTTTTAGCACACAGGCCTTCATCAGCCAGAGTATTGAGTATAGAAGTTGGGAGGTCATGTTGCAGTTGTATAAGACATTAGTGAGGCCACATTTAGAGTATTGTGTTCAGTTCTGGGCACTGTGTTATAGGAAAGATGTTGTCAAGCTGGAAAGGGTACAGTGAAGATTTACGAGGATGTTGCTAGGACTAGAGGGTCTGAGGTTGAGTAGGCTGGGATTCTATTCCTTGCATTGCAGGAGGATGAGGGGTGATCTTATAGACGTGTATAATATCATGAGAGGAATAGATTGGGTAGATGCACAGAGTCTCTTGCCCATAGTAGGTGAATTGACGACTAGAAGACATAGGTTTAAGGTGAAGGGGCAAAGATTTAATAGGAATCTGAGGGGTAACATTTTCATGCAAGGGTGTATGGAACAAGCTGTCAGAGGAGGTAGTTGAGGCAGGGACTATCACAACATTTAAGAAACAGTTCGACGGGTACATAGATAGGGCAGGTTTGTAGGGATATGGACCAAATGTGGGCAGGTGGGACTAGTGCAGCTGGGGCATGTTGGCTGGTGTGGGCAAGTTGGGCTGAAGGGCCTGTCTCCACACTGTATCACTCTATGACTCTAAATGAGACACACTTAGAAGGTGCATCTTGGTCGGCATAGACGAGATGGGCCGAAGGGCCTATTTCCATGCTGTATTTCTCCAATGGAATCAGATAAATACAGAGAGACAGACTGGGAATTTCTTACCCTGTGTAGTTCAATATCTATCCACAAGCATTATGAACAGTGAAAGCTTTGGGCAACTCAGCACAGATTTCCACACGACCGACTGTGGTTTGAGAAGAGTTCTGTATTCGGTTGTCATAAGGCTAAAAGTGTGAATATGTTTTCACTGTGAACACATACCTGTTGGAGGGGAACTTCAGTATTGAAACCTGGCAGAAAGCAGCAGGCACCTGGCAAGGTGAACTGTCAGTAAGTCAAACCTTCGACATGAAACGGGACGTGAGTAATAAAGGACCCCATGGTTCACAATTAATTAGACATGTTTAATTTTCTTTACGTTGTTCATGTAATTAACTAAATTTGACGCAGGCAAGTGGGAAGACAACTAGAATGTGCTGTTGATGAATTGGGGTCTTCTGTCAGGATTAACAACCATTAATCATGTGGTTAAAGGCAAGATTTTTTTTCTATTTCAAATAATTGATAGTATTAACCTTACTTGCAGAATCAAAATTAAGCATAAAATACATTAATCTCAAAATCCGTCCACAACTTAGAGAGATCCAAGGTAAAAATTGATCCTGGGTGGCAGCTAAAATGGGCCAAAAATAAAGTTTTGGTGCCCGATCAAAATTTGTCTTCAATTTACTTTGGTAATAAAATGGTAAACTGAGAAGAGCAGAGATTTACAATCTTTGATTTGGTTTAGGGATACAACGTGGAAACAGGCCCTTCGGCCCACCACGTCTGTGCCGACCAGCGATCCCTGTACATTAGTTCCATTCTACACACTAGGGACAATTTACAGAAGCCAATTAACCTACAAACCTACACGTTTTTGGAATGTGGGCAGTAAGCGGAGCACATGGAGAAAACTTGGTCAGAGGGAGAATGTACAAACTCTGTACAGGCAGCACCTGTAGTCAAGATCAAACCAGGTATCTGGCGCAATAAGGCAGCAGCTCTACTGCTGTGACGCCCAATTATTAGTCCTTGATACAAGTCGCACTTCCATTCTGATTGTGTGTTTGGTTCAATATTGTTAATCATAATAATGATTGATAGAATCATAGAGTGGTTGTACCACAGCAGAGGCCATTTGTCCCATCATGTCTTGGCTAGTTCTACCCAAAACCAATAGAAATTATTTTCAAATTATTTTTGAGGGATCTGGATTGTCTATAAGCCATCAACCAACATAACCTGTCACGGAGGCGATAAATTGCCCCATAGCCCAATTTTAACCCAATTACAAGTACAAGTGTTGACATGATCAAAGGAAAGCTGTGATACCTCCTATCGTCTATTATGATGGTGAGAAAGTGGAGGTAGAGAAAAGCCAGCTTATCCTTTAACAGAGTTCCCCATGTTTTGTCCTAAGCAGCACTGTGAGGGCATCAGATGGAACACATGATGGGAGAGGAGTACAGCACAAGAACAGGCCATTTGGCCCACAATCTCTATGGAGAATTCTGTTCAAGTGTGAATGTTTTGAACTCAATGCTCATTCTCAAGCAAGATACATCCTGCAATGCTGCAAAATGAGACAGGTGATTAACAACACCAATTTAAAAGATAAGCCTGATTGTGATATGATCTCGGCATCTCACGCATCTGTCATCTTTAAGGCTAAAGTCCCAGACAGTAGCTGCCTTTCAGCAGAATATTGGACTGTGTGGGAGCGAGAATGGAATGGTGTTAGTGGGTTGGTGGGGGCAGGGGGAAGTGGAGGTGTTTTATTTCAGTCACAGCCTGGCTTGATCCCAATGGAATTTCAGGCCGGGGCTCTTGAATCCAAAAGCTTCTTAATTCCGGAGGTAGAATCCCTCCTGTCAATAACTATTCTCAATGGTGGGCTCGAGCACAGACCGTATTTCATACAAATGTAAACATCATTGAAACTATTCGTTCAGAAACTTACAACTCCTCATCGGTCATTCCTCCTTCCCCCCCACTCCTGTCGGGCAGAAGGTACGGAAGCTTGAAAACGCAATACCCCGAGGCTCGGGAACAGCTTCTTCCACTCTGTTATCAGGCTTCTGAACGGTCCTTCCATAAGCTGAGGTATTCACCTCTACCCCATTGCAGGTACTTTGAACGTTTTCTATGGAACTGGTGCGCTACAATGCTGAGAACTATATCCTGCACTCTGCATCTTCCCCTTTGCTCTACCTATTGAACTTGAGATTGACCTGATTGTATTATGTATAGTATTATCTGAACTGAATGGATAGCATGCAAAACAAAGCTTTTCACTCTAGCTCGGTACAAAAATAATTAATATAACAATGAAAAACCTAAGTGTTTGTAAACTAATGCAGGCATGTAGATCTGGGGCACAGATTAGCCATTACCTCAATAGGAGGCACAGTAGCGCAGCGGTAAAGCTGCAACCTTACAGTGCCAGAGACACAGGTTTGATCCTTACTGCAGGTGCTGTCTGTGCAGGGTTTATCACGTTCTTCCCCCGTGACAGCATAGTTTTTCTCAGGCTGCTCTGGTTTCGGCTTGTACTCGCTAGAATTTAGAAGACTGAGGGGGGGGGGGGGTCTTATAGAAACTTACAAAATTCTTAAGGGGTTGGACAGGCTAGATGCAGGAAGATTGTTCCCGATGTTGGGGAAGCCCAGAACAAGGGGTCACAGTTTAAGGATAAGGGGGAAATCTTTTAGGACCGAGATGAGAAAAACATTTTTCACACAGAGAGTGGTGAATCTCTGGAATTCTCTGCCACAGAAGGTAGTTGAGGCCAGTTCATTGGCTATATTTAAGAGGGAGTTAGATGTGGCCCTTGTGGCTAAAGGGATCAGGGGGTATGGAGAGAAGGCAGGTACAGGATACTGAGTTGGATGATCAGCCATGATCATATTGAATGGCAGTGCAGGCTCGAAGGGCCGAATGGCCTACTCCTGCACCTAATTTCTATGTTTCTATGTTTCCTCCCGCACTCCACAATCGTAAAGAGTCCCGAGTGTGAGGGATAGTGCTGGTGTACGGGATGATGACTGGTGGGCCGAAGGGCCCCGTTTCCGTGCTGTATCTCTAAAGTCTAAAAGGGGCAGAATAAATACATGGAAAGAAGTTCTGAAGAAAGAGATCTCGGAGCGACTAAATATGGAAACTATCGGAAGGACAGAGTCCCAGTCCTTCGAAAAACAGCAGAGCAATTAAACAAAACAAAAAAAAAATCACAGTCCAGTTCCTCAATTCAGTCATCTCAGCGCAGCCATTATGTTTGCACCTCTGTGTACAACTGATCGCACTGTTTGAGATCAGATCAGATATCCGACAGACCCCCAAAGTCAACCTTACTCAAAAGCTCGTGTGTCAGATCTTTTTTTGGGGTCAGTAAGTCTAATTAAAAAGAAGAAATCAAATATAAATCCTGTAAGAATGAATATTTGTTAGAAGGTGAACGACACAAAAGCATCTGCTTCACCCCTTCCCCCTCCCCCTCCCCTCCCCCTCCCTCTAGCAGTCACTGCAGTACAAAGACACAAATCCACGTTAAGATGCTGTTTCATCCTGTGTTTTTGAAGGCGCTGCAAAAAGGATTGGGTTCAAAGGATTGACCGAAGGTAATCTAGCCAATGATTTGAAATAATCAGGCCAAGGGTTACCAAAAGGAATGTTAATCACAGCTCACATCAGCTGCAGGTACGGGACTGTGACTTAAGCTACCAAGTCGTGCAAGTGCTGCGCTCTCCTGACATCCCTTCGGCTGGCTACGGCAAAAAGGTGCGAGAAAGCAGGGCTTCCTCCTCACAAATTAAAAAACTAAATGTACCAATTTAGGGCGAGAGTTGGCACAGCGGTAGAGTTGCTGCCTCACGGTGCCAGAGACCCCGGTTCAATCCTGACTACGGATGCTTGTCTGTACGGAGTTTGTGCGTTCTCCCCGGGACCGCGGGGGTTTTCTCCGGATGATCGGGTTTCCTCCCACTCTCCAAAGACGTACAGGTTTTAAGGTTAATTTGTTTCTGTAAATTGGCCCTAGTAAGTAGGATAGTACTTGTGTATGGCGCGGATTCAGTGGGCCGAAGGGCCTGTTTCAATGCTATATCTCTGAAGCCTGAAATCAATGTATGAAAATAATGAGAAAGAAAGAACTTGGCATTAAGGAATGCTTTGATTGTCAGGAAGCAGAGAAGTTTATTTCTATGTGTAGGAAGGAACTGCAGGTGCTGGTTTATACCGAAGAGAGACACAAAGTACTGGAGTAACTCAGCGGGACAGGCAGCATCTCTGGAGAGAAGGAATAGGTCATGTTTTGGGTCAAGATCCTTTTTCATACGTCTGAAGAAGTGTCTCGACCCGAAACGTCACCCATTCAATCTATCCAGAGACGTTGCTTGTCCCGATGAGTTACTCCAGCATTTTGTGTCTATTTTAACAATTTCTATGTTTCATTGAATATCTTTTTATTAAAACGGATGCGGCCACTAAGCGCCTTCAACTTAAGGTGGCAGTTAAACCACATTCATAAAAAAATGGGATTTGACCAACTCCATCACATGCTGAAGAAGTTGAGCTACTATCTACCTCATTGGAGACTCACAGACTATCTGGGATCAGATTTTACTGGACTTTACCATGCACTAAACTCAGGTTATTCCCTTTATCATGTAACTGTACCCTGTGGATGGCTCAATTGTAGCATGTATTGTCTTTCCGCTGACTGGTTAGCACGCAACCATAAACTCGACTAAACTAAACTAAAAGCTGCAGTATGTGCCTCCCAAACCTTGTAAATGCAGAATGTGATTTATTCAACCTGTGCTGGAAATAGCCTGTTGTGTTCTGTGGTTGCAGAAGGCAAGATAGCGAAGCTCGGGAAACTTTTGCATCCTGTTGGAGCCCGAGACACATTCCAGGCCAGTACGGGATGATCCAGCCTCAACCAATGTTGCGTAAGGAACAGCTGTGAAATGCAGGGAATAGGGTTGCATCCTGCTTAAAAGCTTCTATTGACCAGCTACAGAATGCTGACTGCACTTTCCTACCAGTAAGAAGGAACAAAATGCAACACGAGGTATACTGGATGAGACGCAATGTAGTGCTGGGAGGGGAGGGTGCATTTTAACTGAAGTACACTGTGTGATGTGATAGAAGTGTATGTACTCAGTGTCTGGTTATATTAGCCAGCTGCTGCAAAAGAGAGATAGCTTAGGGTAGCACAGTTGGCCCAGCGGTAGAGTTGCTGCCTTACAGAGCCCAGGACCCGGGTTCGATCCTGACTGCGGATCATGTCTGTAAGGAGTTTGTACGTTCTCTCCGTGACCTGGGATCTCCGGTTTCCTCCCACACTCCAAAGATGTGCAGGTTTGTAGGATAATTGCCTTGGTATATGTGTAAATTGTCCCTAGTGCGTGTAGGATAGTGTTAGTGTGCGGGGATCGTTGGTCGGCACGGACTCGGTGGGCCGAAGGGCCTGTTTCAACGCTGTATCTCTAAATTAAATTAAACTAAATAAAGGGATAGGATCGATAAAGACTTGTGAATGTTACAAACCTCCTTTCCTGCACTCACTGCCTTTAGGGGAAGAGCAAGTAGAACTTTGATATCGGCAAATGACATTTTTTTCTCCCTTATGCAATATCCAAGAGAGTCATAGAGAGAAAGTCATAGAATGATACAGTGTAGATACAGGCCCTTTGGCCCAACTTGCCCACACCAGCCAACATGTCCCAGCTACACTAGTCCCACCTGCCAGCATTTGGTCCATATCACTCCAAACCTGTCCTATCCATGTACCTGTCTAACTGCTTCTTAAATGTTGGGATAGTTCCTGCCTCAACTACCTCTCTGGCAGCTTGTTCCATACATCCACCACCCTTTGGGTGAAAAGGTTACCCCTCGGATTCCTATTAAAAATCTTTTCCCCTTCACCTTAAACTCATGTCCTCTGGTCCTCGATTCACCTACTCTGAGCAAGAGACTCTGTGCATCTACCTGATCTATGCCTCTCATGATCCTATACACCTCAATAAGATCACCACTCATCCTCCTGCGCTCCAAGGAATAGAATCCCAGCTTACTCAACCTCTGCCTATAGTTCACACCCTCTAGTCCTGGCAAGATCCTCATAAATCTTCTCTGTACCCTTTCCAGCTTTGCTCTCCTGTGGCACAACAACTCCCTACCGTGAGTATGCATTTTTCTCTTTCTCTGTCTCATTTCTGTGAGAAGCTAAGCACCGCCCTGTCTTTCTCTCCCTACCCCACTCGCCCACTCTGGCAACCAATTTGCTGTAGAGGAGGAGAACTGGCATCTTTACCTAGCCTGGTCCGCCTGTGACTCCTGGCCCAGAACAATGGAATTAACTTTGAAATGTCCTAGTACACCACTCAGCGCAGGGCGGCACATCTGTGGTGTTGCTGCCTTACAGTGCCAGAGACCCGGGTTCAATCCTGACTATAGACACTGTCTGTACAGAGTTTGTACGTTCTCCCTGTGACCGAGTGCTTTGGTTTCCTCCCAAACTCCAAGGACGTACAGGTTTGTAGGTTAATTGGCTTCCGTAAAAATTGTAAATTGTCCCTAGTGTGTAGGATAGTGCTTGTGTACAGGGGGGGGGGGGGTGGGGGGGTGAGCACTGGTCTTCGCGGACTCGGTGGGCCGAAGGGCCTGATTCCACACTGTATCCCTGAAGTCTACAGTAAAGTCAAAGGCAATTCAGGATAGGCAGCAAATGCTGCCCTTGTCAGAGACATCCACACTGGTGAAATAACCCAAGTAGAATTGATGTATCGAGGTTGGAGACACAGGCAGGCTGAATGTAGAAGTGAGCTGTCTTGAACGAGTTGTGACTCTTTATGGAAATTTTGCTTATTTAAATTCCATTGACTGTGACAGTAAATAATTGCTGATTAAATTGCTCATGACGTTTCTGTATCCTTAACAGTGGGCAGGGGCAGCAGTCCAATATGTGCTAGTGTTTATACGATGGTCTCTGGCTCACAACCCAAATGGGCTTATATGGCCTTCGTTATTTAGCTTATGTAACCATCGAGTTACATTTCTGTGAGTTTAGGCATGGGCATGTGTGCATGTGTGTGACTAAATCATCAAATATAGGTGCCCATGAAACTCTGTTTGCCAAATAACATGTTTATGTCCATCAGCAGAATTTTAACTCCGTCCCATCAGATTAAATGGATTTACTCCATTAAAGGACTCTATTGCTCTTTTCATACTAATGTGACAACTTTCTTGAAATGAAAGATTCATCTCCCAAACAATGCTGCAGACAACCCAGGATGAAACCCGTAGGGACATTAATAATAGGGGAAGAAATTGTTAGCTTTAAAAAACAACACAGGGGATGCAACACCTGTCCCCATACCTCCTCCCTCAACTCTGCCCAGGAACTCCGACAGTCCATTGAGGTTAGGCAGAGGGTCACTTCCACCTCCTCCAACCTCATTTACTTTATCGGCTGTTCCAAGTGTGGACTCCTATATATCAGCGAGGCCAAGCACAGACTGGGCGATCGTTCCGCTGGACGCCTACGCTCAGTCCGCCGTGGCCTACAAGATCTCCCGGTTGCAAATCACTTTAATTTTCAGTGGTGAATTAACCTAGCAACTCAATTGCAGTGAAAGGTAGAGTAGACGCAAGAAGTTGTATTGTCTACACTTGCTCCTGTTTTGCACATTGACAGGTCACCCACACAGAGAACATGCAAGGAAATTAAAGGTTACCTCACGATGATGACAACATTGCTTTAATCATTTAAGACATTGCTATAAAGCATTAGGAAAAACATAAACAACACAACACAAACAAAGAAGCAATGAAGTACTTCCTTTTCGATCAACTGGTGCTAATTCGGGTGTTTTGAGAGAATGGGTGCTCTCTAAAACCAGGTCTGCCAACTTACTCATCATGTCTTGGAAGGGACTGCAGATGCTGGTTAAAACCGAAGACAAGACACAAAATGCTGGAGTAACTCAACGGGACAGGCAGCATCTCTGGAGAGAAGGAATGAGTGACATTTCAGGTCGAGAACTTTCTTCCGACCCATGCTTTCTCATCTTAGCAGATTTGCGGTATTAAGTACTTGGGTAAACAAGGCCATCCATCTCTGAGAAGCTTAAAAGAAATACTACTAGCTAACATGAGCAGTCCACAAACAGCCATCAGGAGAAGCCTGCAAGTCCAGGATAAAATTCTGGCCCTTCCTTGGAGAAGGTGTACAGACTGGATAGCAACAAGATTACAGACCTCCTTGGCTTTTCCAGGCTAAGGAGTTGAACGACACCAGGACTTTGTATTCTGGTGCATAGCGCTCAGATTTATTCTCAGGGAAGAGCTTGGATTGTGACAACCATCATGGTTAAACAGTACTCCTACAATTTAGGAGGATATACAAGGTGCAGGAAAAACTAAAATCATGAGTAACGGAGATTTCTCCACACTTGAGGCGTGTATGGCACGTGCAAGGAGTGCTGGAGGAACTCAAGGGGTCAGGTGGTATCTGTGGAGGGAATGGACAGAGGATTATCCAACTCAGGACCCATCCTCATTCAGACTGTTGACGATAATTTGAGTCGGGTTTTGGGTTGGGACCTTCCACAGAACTTCACTGAGTTCCTCCAGCTCACGAGTCCAGCACCCTGCAGCCTCTTGTGTCCTCCTTTTTGTTTCGAGCAGAGTAAACAACCTGACATTTCCAGCCATTGTACTCCAGCAAACATTTGTCCACTCACTCACTCAATCTATCCCTATCCCCTCGCACATTCTTTACATCCTGCTCCCAAACCAGCCATCTTTGTATCATCACCAAATCACACTATAAGGCTGTCAGACTATTCCCGTAGGTTATTAATACAGATCATAAATAGCTGAAACCTCAGCACTGATAACTGAACATTATAGAACGTAGAACAGTACAGCACAGGAACTGGCTCTTCGGCCCACAATGTTTGTGCCGAACATGATGTCAGTTAAACTGATCTCTTCTGTCTCTACATGATCGATGCCTCTCTATGCCATGAACTTCCATGTGCCTATCTTAAAGCCTCATAAACAACACTATCAAATCTGTCCACCCCCACCAAGCCTGGCATGGTGTTCCAGGCCCCCACCACTCTCTGTGTAAACCCATTAAACTTTTCCCAGGAAAGTGAGAAAGGAGTCACCAATTTGGAGTGGGACAATGGGAAATATTGAGTAGCCCCTCAAGGCCTTTTGTGCGTCCTTTCAGTGGAAGAGTGAGAATGGTGGCAGCGTACAGTCGGCGAGCTCGAGTCCCCACCTACCCGTGAATGGCGTGGATAGAGTGCGGCTCGTAATGGTACCTTCCCTCGTGATGCCGCATGTCGATGGGTATCGGCGTGTGGAACGCCGGGAAGATGTGGTGCGAGGCTGAAACAAATAAAGAAGATGAGACATTAGGAAAAAGGTGCTGCAGCAACAAAATAAAAAGAATTGTTAAAAAAAAAAAAAGTTAAAAGGCAATGTCTTCCACAAAGCTGTAGATGTTTCGGAGCAAGAACGTGTTCAGCAAAAAGAAAGATAAGGACCTTCATCTTCGCTATTGGCTCAATCAGACAAGAGAAGCTGAATGAATAAATAATCAAAGTCATTCACTGCAGCGTTCCTACATCACAAACATTAAAGGCCTCCAACTGGGTTTCTGACAAAGACCTGCAGCTACACATGCTTTGAACTCTAAAAGATGGCAGGAAGTGTGAAAGAAGCCGGAGCGAGGGACACGAAACAGAACATGACAGGGCTGGGAGTGCGGAATCACAGGTCGGAATGAGTGCCGACTACAGCAGCAGGTCTTGTGCTGTGGGTGGAAGGGCTGTGTGTGTGGGGGGGGGGGGGGGGGGGTTGGGTTGAGGGGTTTGGGGGTGGGGCGTGGGGGGGGGGGTAGAGGGCAGATAGGGAAAGCTGGTCTGGCATAGTGGACCAGGGTGTTTGTACGGCACAGGGTTGCGAGGACAAACAAAGCCAGTGTGACTGGCTTCTACACAGGCCGATGATGCCGAAATCTTCGGGGGATTAAGCGCAAGGACTTCAAACTTATCACATTCAAAAAAATTACATCAAGCGCAGGCCAATTACGCCTGGAATAGTATGTGAGTTTCAGCACATCTCATCTGAAGTGGCTGCAAAGTAAATTACAGCCCCCTGTCAACTCTTCCTTGCTTCTGACCATACTTCAGATGATGACTACCCTTTGGTTATTGAAATTGCTGAAGCAGAGCCAAATGTATTAGAATCCCCCAGCTTTTCATTTATCATACAATCTCCTGCTTTGATAGTTGAGTAAACTGTGCTCAGCTCAGTGTTAACGTTTACCTGTCAATGTGCAATCCATGTGCAGAGACTGACAGCCATCTTAATCACAAACAGCAGCTCAATCAGTCTTTACATAAGGTTGAAAAATTTAGCATTAGGTTTCTCTCTCTTTTGTGCAGTATGAGAGATAGGGTGCGTTTGCAGATATGGGACAAAAGGCTCGATATTTCTGGATTTGTTAGGCCTGTTCTGATGTGGTTTGAAATTTCCCAGTGTGGGGCCAAATATTCTGACATCAGGTAATAAGAAAAGGCATGAAGTGAGAAAGAAAGGGCAAAGGCTTCAGTGACGAAGATAGCTCTATTTTATGTCAAATACATTGTGCTGATCGTAAACTGGATTTCACTTGTACTAAATTTCACACTTTTCTGCTGAATGATGCTAGATTCATACGTTCTGCTGCCCTGCTGTCGAACAGGCAGACCAAGTTGCCCCTATAGGTTCTGCAGCCTGAACCGTATCGGACAAATTGGCTCTGGCTTTGACAAGTCAGGCACGGGATGCTTTAGGGATGCGCCGGGCAACCAGAATAATGGGTCTCTGTTTGGCTGCACCAGCCACTAAGTGGGTGCGAGCCACGGGGCTTTATTTAACTCGTGGCTGAAGTTAATGCACCATTAATAACGGTCTGAGTGAATGACGAGAGAGAGTTGCCCTCATGGAAACCGGGAGCAGGGGAAACACTGGCTGCCACTAGGAGACTGAACTAAGTTGTGATGCTTGATTGGACCCAGAGCAAATGCTGCCGTGGTGGAATTCAGCGAGTAGAGGTAACACGCCGGCTGGTAACACTCTCATGGTTCCACACTGCGTTAACGGATTCAGTCTGAAGAATAATGCTCAGCCTGAAGAAGGGTCTCGACACGAACCGTCACCTATTCCTTTGCTCCAGGGATGCTACCCGACCTGCTGGATTTAGTTGAGTTTAGCTTGGTTTAGATATACATCGTGGAAAACAGGCCCTTCGGCCAACCGAGTCCGACCGACCAGCGATCCCTACTATCCTGCACACACTAGGAACAATTTACATTTACACCGAGCCAATTAACCTACAAACCTGTGTGTCTTGGGAGGAAACCAAAGATCTCAGAGAAAACTCACATGGTCACGGGGAGAATGTACAAACTCCGCACAGGATCAAACCCGGGTCTCTGGCACTGTAACTCTACCACTGTAACTCTACCACTGTGCCACCATGCCGCACTCCAGCATTTTGTGTTTATCTTCAAGATAAGCTTCCTTCAGCTTAGAACATAGAACAGTACATCACAACACCAGGCCCTTCGACCCACAACATTTTGTGTCTATCTTTGATATAAACCAGCATCCGAAGTTCCTTGTTATTAAATCCTAAGTCCTTGAATTCCTTCCCTGAACCTCTTTGCCTTTCTACCTCTCTATGGTCCTTTAAAATGTTCCTTATAATCCACCAGTTTGACTGAACTTGATCTGTTCTGCCCCAACATCTTATACGACTTGCTATCAACTTTGAAACCTTTGCAATTCTCCACCTAAGAGCTGTCATTGAGTATAGACAAGTGAGAGTTCAATAAACATTTGAATCGTAAGAGAATCAAGGTGTTTGGGGTTACTGGAGAAAAGGCTGTTGAGTTAAAATATCAGCCAGGTCTTGTTTAATGACAGAATAAGCAGAAGGGGGGGGACCAAGTGGCCTATTCCAGCTTCAATTTCTTATAGTATTGGTCCTGTAAAATGTTTTGGGGCACATAATTATATTAAAGTTGAAAAAGAAATGGAAGAATTTGTTATAAAATGTTTAAAAACAAATGTGTTTATGTACTGCTGGATTATTAATATTATAATTTTGGCAAACAAAACGAATTAAATTTCAAGGTTTTAAGATTTTACTATATAGAAAGATTTTACTTCATGGATTTTTAACCCTGTCATAGCTCGGTCGAAGAGCAGGAACAGGGGGAGCAGTGAGAGAGTGTCTCACAGAGCTCCCGGTTGCAAGAAGAGACCTTCTTCAAGGTAGCCATACGGTGAGGAGGTTTTACAATGGTGCTGTAAAATGGAGTCTGAAGAAGGGTTCCGACCCGAAATGTCGTTTGTCCATTCACTCCACACATGTCACCTGACCTGCTGTTTTGTTTTGTTTCATTCTCACAGTATAGATCCTTCCTAGGCATTCACCAATAACTCGTAGAAAATAAAACAATCTTTTGGTGAGAACAAAGCAGAAATTAGTGCGGGTGTCAGGGGTTCTGGGGAGAAGGCAGGAGGATGGGGTTGAGAGGGAAAGATAGATCAGCCTTGATTGAATGGCAGAGTAGACTGGATGGGCCAAAAGGTCTAATTCGACTCCTATAACTTGTGATCTTATGAAATCAAAGCAATTTATTGTCTGAACAATGGGGGTTATTTAACTAAGAACCCAATAATCTCTCAGGTGGACGTTATAATATCAAATAGCACTATTTTGGAGAGAAAAAGATTGCAGGGATTATTCCCAGTGTAGTGATCAATATTTATCGCCCCTGTCCAAAATCACAAAAATTCTGATTTTTTGGGCATGAGGGAGTTTGCTGTACACAAAGTGAGATTTGTGAGATTTCTGTGGTAGAGGCAGATACCATAGTGACATTTAAGAGGCTTTTAGATAGGCAAGATAAAGGGATATGGTTCATGTACAGGCAGAAGAGATCAGATTAACATGCCAAGATGTTTGGCACAAACATCGAGGGCCGTAGGGCCCTTTATTGTGCTGTACTGTTCTATGTTCTAACCTGAACTAAATCACCCCCCCCCCTCATTTTCAAATCTACAGGAACATCTTACTCAAGCTTTTTGAGAGAGTTCCTGCTTTCCCCAATCCTTTGGGTGAAAATCAGATGATGTTAGGTGAAATCATGCTTTCATTCCCATCATTTTCAGTTGGTTCTACATTACTTCATAGATCCTCTGAATTCTAGACCAGTCTGACTTGAGAATTAGGGGACAGAAGTTTAGGGGTAACATGAGGGGGAACTTCTTTACTCAGAGAGTGGTGGCTGTGTGGAATGAGCTTCCAGTGAAGGTGGTGGAGGCAGGTTCGTTTTTATCATTTAAAAATAAATTGGATAGTTATATGGACGGGAAAGGAATGGAGGGTTATGGTCTGAGTGCAGGTATATGGGACTAGGGGAGAATACGTGTTCGGCACGGACTAGAAGGGTCGAGATGGTCTGTTTCCGTGCTGTAATTGTTATATGGTTATATGGTTATATGAGTTGGGCCAAAGGTTCTGTTTCCATGCTGTGCAACTCAAATTAAGCCTGGCTTTTTGCAAATCGACCATAACTTTTTAGCCAACAACAGGATGGACAGTGGTCTACATAGAGTCATAGAGCGTGGAAACAGGCTCTTCGGCCCAACTTGCCCCACACCAACCAACATGTCCCATCTACACTAGTCGCCCCTATCTGCATTTGGCTCATATCCCTCTAAACCTATCCTATCCATGTGCCTGTCTAAATGGTTTAAAACTTACTTGTAACACTTTCTCCAAGAAATTCTCTCTCCAAGAAAGATTTGGTCGTTGCTTCACTCCCCCTCTCCTTTTATCCAGTAATCCAGATTAGAGGCTCACCCTCTGATCAATATCACAATTAAACTGGCCAATATATTGCTCCATGGCATTCCACAGCACAGTACTAACGAAACACTTCAGAATTTAGCTTAAAGCCACGTCGTGTTGAGCGAGCTCCAGTCACATTCTGATTTCAGAAGGCCATTTATCAGTCTCAGATTTCCGAATAGCACAAATCAGTTTGATTAACTGCCCGAGGTCACAGGTCACTGAGCACCTGTCGCCGTGCCGACCTGAGATAGGCCGAGGCGGAATTCAGAAACAATTCTTAACCCTTTCATGCAAAAAAAACCCTAATCTATTGACCTAAGAGATGAACAACAAAAGAAAACCCAAACACAATAGAAGAGCTAGTTGGAATTGAAGCAATTTTCCCTCCTGTTTATTCTGAGTGGCCAGTTTGACCAAGAACTAAACAATGTATTTTTGGCAATGTTTTGCTTTGTAGATGCCATCTAATCAATTTAATTTAAAAAATCTATTGCACTTACACGGTAAATGAACATTTGGAAAATGTTTCGACTAATTCTGGCAACAACAGCAGTTTGTTTTCTCTCAGGTTTAATGAATACAGTGGTTTGTTTCAAAGTGGGGAGGTCTGAACTCCAGTTTTCACATGTACATACTTTGGCACACGTTGGTTACTAGAACCGTAGAAGGTAGAAACAAGAGACTACAGATGCTGGTTTACTAAGCAAAGGCACAAAATGCTGGAGTAACTCAGCGGGTCAGGCAGCATCCCTGGTGAACATAGATAGATGACGTTTCGGGTTGGGACCTTTAGAGTCATAAAGTCATGCTTTGTGGAAACAGGCTCTTCGGCCCAACTTGCCCACACCGAACAACATGTCCCATGTACACTACTCCCACTTGCCTGCATTTGGCCCATATCCCTGTAAGCCTGGTCAACGAGTAGTATTATGGTTATATTGCTCAGAAGGGCTGGCAAGCTTGGTGATTTAAACGAGAGCTGGATTAAGAGCTACCTCAGAGGGGATGTACCCTGGATCATTATGCCGAGATGTGCTTGGAAGAGTTCTTCAAGTGTGCACACTTGATATAATAATGTACAGAAAACACTGGACTAATAGAACCACTGCAAACTTTGTGAATCTTACAACTTTAAAAGTGTTTGATGTCTCTATAAAATGATACTATATAAGCTGAGCCCATAGGCTGTCCAGACTTCAGGGTGCTTGAGATATTGTGTGCAAAAGGTGCAGTGCTGGAGGTCAGATAGCCACGGCATTTGAATGATCAGCTTCTGGTGAAGCAACATACAGTTGTTATTACTTTGAAACTTGTATTGTTCATATCATGGGAAAGTGCCCCATCGCACAAATTCCCCATACCAACTTTACTAATATAAGTTTCAATGGTGGCATCGCTGGCATTTGGGTGGCACGGTGGAGTTGCTGCCTTAAAGCACTTGCAACGCCAGAGGTCCGAGTTCGATCCTGACTACGGGTGCTTGCCTGTACGGAGTTTGTACATCCTCCCCGTGACCTGCGTGGGTTTTCTCCGGTATCCTACCACACTCCAAAGACGTACAGATTTGTCGGCTAATTGGCTTGGAAAATTGAAAATTGTCCCCAGTGTGTGTAGGATTGTGTAATTATGCGGAAATCGCTGGTCGGCGCGGACTCGGAGGGCCGAAGGGCCTGTGTCCATGCTAAAATTAAAATTAAATTAAATATAGAAACATAGGGAGTAGGTGCCTAGTGACTATTCGTCCCTTCAAGCCAGCACCGCCATTCAATATGATCATGGCTGATCATCAAGAATCAATGCGCTCTTCATGCTTTTTCCCCATATCCCTTGATTCCGTTAGCCCTAAGAGCTAAATCTAACTCCATCCAGTGAATTGGCCTCCACTGCCTTCTGTGGCAGAGAATTCCACAGATTCACAACTCTCTGGGTGAAAACGTTTTTCCTCATCTCAGTTCTAAATGGCCTACCCCTTATTCTTAAACTGTGACCCCCTGGTTCTGGACTCCCTCAACATCAGGAGCATTTTTCCTGCATCTAGCCTGTCCAATCCCTTAAGAATGTTATATGTTTCTATAAGATCCCCTTTCTTTTTTTTTCTCACTTAAATTTTTATTGATTTTTAAGAGATATATACAAAACAGTGCATCACCATCACCATAAATAAAACAAAGTAAGAAAAACAGCAATCAAAATATAAAAATAAGTAGATAGGGGAAAAAAATAAATAAAGTAGACAAATAAAAAAATTGGAATAAGATTGCCTTTCATCCTTCTAAATTCCAGCGAACACATCATGGGAATACCATAAATATCATGGGAAAGTGCCGCATCACACAAATTCCCCGTGCCGACTTTGCTAAAATGAGCTTCAATGCTGGAATTAGGGTCCCACGTTATCATTGCAAAGTAGGACACTGGTGCTCATGCTCTAGACTGGTGCTCACGGGGGCATCTCATTCTGCATTACCCGCCTCAGTTCCTGCCTCTTGTCCAGACTGCCCTCCAGGGTTATAAATAGATTACAGGCTGGTGGAAAATAAAGCAGAAAGACATTCCTTCAAGTAAGAACACGTGTTGAAGCAGTAAATTAAGCCACGTTTCACACTTAACCATCAGCAAACGGCATTGTTTATTAAAGTTGCCAGACCAGCGTGAAGAGACTTGTACCAGACACTACATATTTTAAACCTAACTGGATTAAGAATTACTGCCTTCAATGTTAAGACAGGGCCAATATAATAATGTTAAATATCAGACACCTTTCTTCGTTAGTCCTTATTTTACATGAATTTACGACAGAAAATCAAACAATTCCAGCAAACATTTTTTAGTATTAATTTGATGGTTAACCAGACACTGTGGCTAATGGATAGACACAAAATGCTGGTGACTCAGTGGGCCAGGCAGCATCTCTGGAGAGAAGGAATGGGTGACGCTTCGGTTCGAGACCCTTCGTCAGACTTCTCTACAAGAGATGCAGCTGGTCCCGCTGAGTTACTCCAGCATTTTATATCTATCTACGGTGTAAACCAGCATCTGTAGTTCCTCCAGATTCAGATTCAGATTCAATCTTTATTGTCATTGTGCAGTGTACAGTACAGAGACAACGAAATGCAGTTAGCATCTCACCCAGAAGAGCGAACATAGAACAATGAGCAATAAAATATATATAGACGTACATACAGTAGTAGTAGTGCATTTTTATGGGGGAAGGGGTGTCCGGGAGGGGGGGGGGGGGGGAAGGGGGTGACTGGCAATCACCAAGGTGCAGAGTTAAGTAGTGTAACAGCCGCAGTGCTACACTACAACTTCCTACACAATGTTGCAAACACCCTTGTTTTATGGACAATTATAGATGTCACCACAAACATTCTTCATGTTAAGGCTAACCTTAAAAGCAGAGCTGACTGAATCAAAATCAAGGATTTAAATTTTTAGATTCCATGCTAATGGAGAAAGCAGTAGACACACGTAACTGCAGATGCGGGTTTACAAAAAAAAGACACAAAGTGCAGGAGTCTCCAGAGATGCTGCCTGACCTGGTGAGTTACCCTAGCACTTTGTATCTTAAGAAGGTTGAGTCGGCCAAGTCAATTCAGTTCTACCAACAAAGTACGACGGGATAAAATAAAGTTCTTCAAACTACATTTTTCGTTGTGATTAGTTAGTCCGTGAAGAACGAGAGAAAAATACATAGAAATCGATTGCTCTTAAATTTTCCTCTTAGTGTAACGCCAGATTTAAACGAGTTCCCTCTGCGGGAACTTTAAAGCCAGCAAAACAGAAAGGAAATTCCTGACAAGGAGAGATCCTGTTAGTGATCTCTTTAAAACTTGAGACTTCGCAGACCGTCCGCGGTGGGTTCGCAAACCCCGCGATCAGGGAGCTTGATGGAGCAACCTCAGTTCATCACCCAGACAGCTCCATTGTTCTGGATTATAAAGATGAACAAAAGCGAAGCACTCTCGCGAGTTCAAGGGTTACATTTACCTGATTTACCAGGGCAAATCCCCCGTGGCATTCGCAAATGGAATGCTCGAGAAGAGCCCGCCCGCTCGAGGATAGCGGCTGCAAGCTTGAAACCTCAAAACTTTATGCAAAAATTGTGCCACTCTATGTTGGCCCATCAATAGCCTGTCCCGTTTCCAGTACAGAAAATAGGTTAAACACTGTAACCTACAGTGAAGTAGGTCCAGTGTATTAAACTGCCACTGTGTGCAAGACTTACGCCCAATTGTTTTTAGTTTAGTTTAGTTTAGAGACGCAGTGCAGAAACTCTCCCTTCGGCCCATCGAGTCCGCGCTGACCAGCAATCCCCGCACAATTGCATTATCCTAGGGACTAGGACCACACTAGGGACAATTTACAATTGCCTACAAACCTGTACGTCTTTGGAGGGTGGGGGGAAACCGGAGCACCCAGAGAAAACCCACGCAGTTTACGGGGAGAATGTACAAACTCCATACAGTCAGGATCGTACCCGGGTCTCTGGCGCTGTAAGGCAGCAGCACTATAGCTGCGCCACCGTGCCTCCCTGCACAAAAATGTCAACGATGATGAGGTTTGGAGCTGCTCCAGTGTGGTTTGCACACTCTGAGATGCACTAAAAGAGGATGTGTGCATTTCCTGATGGGAATTCATCATCACCGAGTCTTTGCTGTGCTGTGCATAGGTACGCTCATCATCAGGACAAAATTATGAGAGGAATAGATCAGGTAGACACACTGAGTCTCTTGGCCAGGGTAGGGGAAACAAGAATCAGAGAACATAGGTTTAGGGTGAAGGAAGGGGAGAAAGATTTACCAGGAACTTGAGGGGTAACATGTTCACACGAAGGGCAGTGGGTGTATGGAACGAGCTGCCGGTGGATCTAATTGAGGCAGGTACTATCGCAACGTTTAAGACAGGTACATGGATAGGACAGGTTAGGGGGATATTGGCCAAATGCAGGCAGGTGCAACACGTGTAGATGGGACATATTGGTGGGTGTGGGCAAGTTGGGCCGAACGACCTGTTTCCACGCTGTATGACTCGGTGACCTTAAGGAAAGCATTCCTACAGCCGCCATAGATAAGCTACAAAAGAGACAAACCACGAGGGAGGGGCGACATCAGGATTATCAGTGTGCGTATGTATGTCTGTGTACGTGTGTGCTGGCATGTGACATGCCCCTTCACAATCTCTTGTCCCGATAGAGTCCTGGACTCCAAGCCATGGGAAGGTGCGGAATGATCAGTGAAGTAGTTATCGCGACGTGAAGTGCCGAAGGACGATAAGATAAAACACAAACGAATAATGAGTAGGAAGAAAAGCTGAAGGTAGAATGAGTCTAACATTATATGGATGTAGAACAGAACTTTGCAATCGGCGTCGCAAGTGGAATTTCAACCTAATATGTTCCTTAATTTTATGCAACAATTCGGCACAAAAATCATAGGTGCACCAGTGTATACGCTACGATAGAACTTTATTTATCCCAGAAGGGAAATTGGTCTGCCAACAATCATAAAACACAATAAGATGCATGAAACATGAAAATAAAGTGAAGAGTGGAAAGTTCAGGATTGGGGATGTGCAAAGATTGGGGAGGGGGAAGGAGAGTCCATCTACCCCATCACAGAAGGAGGAGAGGGAGTCGTACAGTTTGATGGCCACAGGGAAAAGGGATCTCACGAGGCGTTCAGTGCCTGTGATGGTAGAAATGGGTGTTTGTTGGATGACGATACGATAGAACTTTATTCATCCCCGGAGGGAAATTGGTCTCCCAACAGTCACAGCGAACAACAAGGTACACGAAAACTTGAAATTAAAATTCAATTAAAAGCGAAAAAAAGGAAAAAAACAAGCGACTGTTGGCTGGCTGGCTGTCGTGTGCACAGCGCCTTCACCGGAACGAACGTGAACTCGTGGAAGTTGCGTGATTGATGCAGGGAATGTTGCATTGTGAATAGTGCAGAGAAATGCTGAGGCTCCATTTCCCGATAGACATGAATTCACGCAGAAATGATCAGCACAATCCAATGTGGGTAAAAACATTCCTATGTGCTCGTGAAAAACAGGTTCCAATTGATCCAATTACTAGGCATTTGCTTTTAAAATGCAACGGAATTCCTTGTTTTCACGTACAATGAAGAGGGAGGGGGTGAGATCAGTACATCTTCATTTCCACAATAGACGCACTTTTTTGCAAGTGTCCTGTACTTCAACCTCACCAGGAAGTAGCCAGACAATAATAATATCCTACGGGGCAGACTCTTAGTGTAATTAAATAGCTTTAGTGGCTCAATTGCAGAACAGAGGAAATGAGACCCATACAGGAAATTCCGGCAGAATAAGCTGGCATCTGTCCTAACAATACATGAAATGACTGCATGCACCAGGTCAGTTTCAGATCAAGGTAGCCTCATGCAGCAGCTCTTTGCTGCCTGCACCGGTTGCAGAGTTTTTTACCAAAACTTTATGAAAGATTCCCATTACCAGTTAAAATTAAAATGTATACCATTATTAGACCGATTATTAGAACTAGATGCATTTAAAAACACACCAATGGGCTCTTGTGCATTATTTAACATCTGTGCTTCTTGAAGTCAAAGCAAATGGAGCCCTTATTGTATTTTTTTTTAATGAATTCATATGGTACCTTTATTTTGGCAGGTTTTTCACGTATTATAGAAAATGTAACTCTAAACTACATAAGAAATGGAAGACCGGATTTATTGAGATAGGAAGCTTTCAGCAACATTGTAAAGACATAGACAAATGGAGAGGATAGTTGGTGGTACTTTATGGCCACAGGTACCCAAGTACAGTGAAATTATTTTTCTTGCATATAGTCATAGAGTCATCGAGTGATACAGTGTGGAAACAGGCCCTTCGGCCCAACTTGCCCACACCGGCCAACAATGTCCTAGCTACACTAATCCCACCTGCCTGCACTTGGTCCATATCCCTCCAAACCTGTCTTGTCCATGGTACACAATAGCTTTAGTGGCTCAATTGCAGAACAGAGGAAATGAGACCCATACAGGAAATTCCGGCAGAATAAGCTGGCATCTGTCCTAACAATACATGAAATGACTGGGGGCGCCAGGTCAGTTTCAGGTCAAGGTAGCCTCACGTCCCATGTACCTGTCCAACTATTTCTTAAACGTTGGGATAGTCCCAGCCTCAACTACCTCATCTGGCAGCTTGTTCCACACACCTACCACCCTTTGTGTGAAAAAGTTAACCATTGGATTCCTATTAAATCTTTTCCCCTTCACATTGAACCTATGTCATCTGGTCCTAGATTCCCCAACTCTGGGCAAGAGACTCTGTGCATCAACCCGATCTATTCCTCACATGATTTTATACACCTCTATAAAATTACCCCTCATCCTCCTCCGCTCCTAGGAATAGAGACCCAGCCTACTCAACCTCTCCCTATAGCTCACACCTTCTAGCCCTGGCAACATCCTCGTAAATCTTCTCTGAACCCTTTCAAGCTTGACAATATCTCTCCTATAACATGGTGCCCAGAACTGAACGCAATATTCTAAATACTGTTCAGTAATAATCCTGCCCTACATTAGGCACAATCATACTATGTATAAGAGTGTAAGGTAGTAGACCATACTGAGTCCGTGCACAAGAGCTGCCGCATTTTAGGTGCCATCTTGTACTCTTCAAGTCCCGAAATGTTTTATAAATGTTAGAGTCCTAACTTGACCATGAAGACCCGTTGTCCTGGTGACGGCACTGGGTCAGAGGCTTGCGGAGCAAGGAGAACCAATGGGCCAGGCAGACGAATGCACGGCCAGCAATGGAGAAGCCAGCAAATATCAGTTCTTACAAGAGGTCAGACCTAGAAGGATTGAAGTGAGGGAGGTGCGAGGCTACAGAACAGTAAATGAGAGCACAAAATGACGGCAATACTCAGCAATGTTGGCAACGTCTGCAGGGAGAAGCAGAATTTTTCAGATTGATGAGCTGTTTAATGGTTTCATGACATTCCTGCTGCTGCTATCATAGATGAATTCAAGGGAAAGTTCTCTCTTCGGCCATGCTGCGAGTCAAAAGATCACTTCAGAAACCATAGTCGAGGCTGGTGCTTCAGTGCAGTATTGTGGGGATGTTCTTTTTTATTGTACCGCTGCTGGCAAGTTCATTTCACTGCACTTCATTGTGTATGTGTGAGACAAATAAATCTGACTATTGACTAAAATAATTGCAAATGCTCCCTCTGTCTTTTGAACAAGACCTTAAATCAAGAAATTTCGCTCACCCTTAAGTAGATGTAAATGTTTGCACAACACTGTTCAAAGAGCAGGGAAATATTATCCATAACCAAAATCATATACTATTATTTTAACCAGTCATTATCCCAAAGCTGTGGGTGGAATTTGTCACTTCTTTACTTTACAACAGTTCGGCACGGTGGCGTAGTAGCAGAGGTACGGCCTTTACGGCGCCAGAGACTCGGGTTCAATCCCGATTCAGTGCCACAGAAGGCTGGGGAGGCCAAGACAATGGACATTTTAAGATAGAGATTAGGCCAGGTGTCGGGGTTATGGGGCGAAGGCAGGAGAATGGGGTTGAGAGGAAAATATGGATCAGCCATGACTGAATGGTGGAGTAGACTTGATGGGCCGAATGGCCTAATTCCGCTCCTATTACTCATGAACTTATGAAAAGAACAGTGCTGCAAAGGCAGCAAATTTCATTGGACATGGAGTGCTTGCATTTAAAGAAGATGCTCTATATATAGAAATCGTATTTTCTTTCATATCTATATTCCCTACCGCGTTATAGTATTCCCCACAGCAGCAGTGTGAATTCCTTCACTTCCCACATCACTCATCTTTAATCTGAGTGCAATTGATCTTGAATGAAGAATAATTCTGTGCTAAGGATTCATGACTGAAAAGCCCAAACTTCATTCCACACAGGAGGCTTTGATCCAATAGTCTGGAGAAGCTTTCATCCCCTTTAGATGTGTTGGATTTGAACAACAAGCAGCCTGCTAACCCATGGAAACCACAAGACCTCCTAGCCTCGGGCACTCGCTTTAATTTATTTATTTTCCAATGACCACGGGAATGTTAACTAGGACCTTTGTCACCCTAACCCTTCATTCATGCAAGGAACACACACACTGGCCATGCCTTCTACCTGTAAATGCAACTAGGATTCTCAGCACGCACTTTTCTTTACCCTTCTTGTCTACAATGGGCATGGTGGTAGAGTTGCTGCCTTAAGGGCCTGTCCCACGAGCATGCGACTCCATGCGGCAAGCGCGACCTAAAGGGCCTGTCCCACGAGCATGCGACTCCATGCGGCAAGCGCGACCTAAAGGGCCTGTCCCACGAGCATGCGACTCCATGCGGCAAGCGCGACCTAAAGGGCCTGTCCCACGAGCATGCGACTCCATGCGGCAAGCGTGACCTAACATGGTCGCTTTAGCCGTACAGCCTCGCGGGGCCGGTCCCACTTCGATCGCCGGAGCCGTATATGGAGTTGTGCGGAGCTGATCCCGACATCGCGCGGGGCTCCGAAAAACTGACCGTGTTCAAAAATTCCGCGCGGCAGCCGCCTCGACGCCGTGCATCACGCGCGAACTTCCCGCGGACTTCGTTCGAACTTCATGTCACTCACTCGACCTCCGCGCGGCACCCGCTTCTGGTTTGGTCGCGCTTGCCGCATGCAGACGCATGCGGCAAGCGCGACTGCATGCGGCAAGGCCCGTTACAGCCCCAGAGACCCGGGTTCCATCCTGACTACGGGTGCTTGTCTGTACGGAGTTTGTACGCTCACTCCGTCACTTGCGTGGGTTTTCTCCGGGATCTCCGGCTTCCTCCCACACTCCAAATACGTACAGGTTTGTGGGTTAATTGGCTTGGTATAATTATGCATTTCCCTAGTGTCCTTCCTGTTACAGTTTGGTTTATTGTCACGTGTACCGAGGTACAGTGAAAAGCTTTTGTTGCGTGCTATCCAGGTAGCAGAAAGACAATACATGATTTCAATCGAACCATACAGTGTACGGTGTATTCACAGTGTATTACAGTACATTTACAGTAGAGGGGAAGTATGTGCAGGATAGTGTTAATATGCGGGGATCGCTGGTCGATGGGCCGAAGGGCCTGTTTCCACGCTGTATCAACTAAACTAAACCTTAGGAAGAAGAAAGTATTATCATCCTCCCTTATCTCTGGCATGGGTCATATATCCAGGTACAGCATCCCATTGGGTACGGTGATTCCCGGCAGAAATGAAGACGACAAGGAACTACAGACGCTTAATTTGTGAGCAAAACACAAAATCTGGAGGATGTCAGCAGGTCAGGCAGCAACCCGCCTCTGTCTCATCCCTCTCCCTCTCTCCTTTTTAGATTGGTTCAAAGGGGCTTTATTTGTAACTGCACAGTGAAATTCCTACATTTACACATGCAGGCGCCGCCATTTCCACATCCAGGTCTGTCTGCCCGTGCATCCAGGATGTCCACTCAGTTCTTATTCAGGTTCTCAACCCAAAACATTGACAATCCCCCCCCCACACAAAATGGTGCTCAATGCAATCACTGTGTTCCTCCCAGCAGTCTGATTTTTGCCCAATATCCCAGCATTTGCAGTCTCTTGCATCTACAGAAAATGACTGGAACCTGGTTGAAAGTCTGCTGAAAGTTGGGCAGGACTTTGAACTACTTCGGCATAACGCTGATTCCAAGTTGCTTGAGCCTCGAGCATCATGAGTGACGAGCAGCGACTGACGTGCAAGCTGGTGGGAAAAACACAATCATCGAAAAGGAAGCAGGGAATCACCGTGTCCTGGGATAATAACAACAGTCCACCCACTTTCCCAGCTCCTCGCCATTCAACGTAAAGAGTGTAGGAAGGAACTGCAGAGGCTAGTTTAAACTGAAGATAGACACAAAAAGGTGGGGTAACTCAGCGGGACAGGCAGCATCTCTGGAGAGAAAAATCGGGTCGAGACGCTCCTTCAGGCTTCAATGTAAAGAGTTGGGCTCTTTTAAAACAGAAGAGAAACTGAGATCATATTCCACCAGACACACTGTGGCCCACAGTAATGTGGAAAGGAGGCAAAACTGTTCCCTCAGAAAACATTTTTAACAACTTTTATTCTGCACAGAAAGTTCCAACCAATCTGCCAGTCGGGAAAAGAATACTCTCGTTTGCAAATCACATGGGAATCTGCGGCAGACAGCTCCTTATGTAAATATTTGTCTGTTCTTTAGGAAGGTAGCAACACACGTCTGCTTCTATTATTCCGTGTTTGTGAATCATCAGTGTTAATGCCCTCGGCGCAAAAATGCTCAAAGGAACAGTTTATACGAGAGATGTATTGAGACAGCCAGCAACGTCAATTCTGGACAAAAGAACGAAAATACATAATTGAGCGCCACGGCTTTCAAAGTGACAGTTTGGAGCTGTAGGAGCAGGCAAGTTGTTACACACCCCTTTTACCCACCCAACGGCAGGAAGGATGAGTTTGCGGATGCAAACGATTAGCTGAAAGAAGCACGGACACAACAGATACTGTTTCCACTTTTTAAAATAAGGCACCAAGTGCTGGAGGAATTCCACGGGTCAGGCAGCATATCTGGAGAGGAGTCAAGAGTGTTTTATTGTCATATGTCCCAGATAGAGCAATGAAATTCTTACTTGCTGCAGCACAACAGAATATGCAAACATAGTATGTTATGACAAACGAGCGAGAGAAAGGAACAGAGAAAAGGTAACATTTTGGGTCAGGACCCTTCTTCAGAATGATCAAAAGCGTCACCTATTCACGTTCTCCCGAGTTGCTGTCTTTCCTTGGATGAATTATGAAATAGGGTTTCGACCCGAAACGTCACCTATTCACTTTCTCTGAGATGCTGTCTGACCCGCTCAGTTACTCCAACACTGTGTCTTTTTCTGTAAACAAGTATCTGCAGTTCCTTGTTTCTACATTTAGACTATTTCCACCCATCCTTCCCGCCCCCGAATCCATCAACTCCTCCGCCCTCTGGACCCACCAAATCTCGCTACCACTTGCCTTACCCAACCTTGCACCACCCGCCCCCGCCCCCCCCCCCCACCACTGTCCATACCCCAGTTGTCCTCCACAGATGCACCCTGACCCTGCTGAGTTCCTCCAACGGTCTGGGTTTTTTTGGCTCCCTAAAGTAGTCAAGTTGTCTCAAGCAAAATGAGTGGGAAGGAACTGCAGATGCTGGTTTAAACCAAAGATTAAGACTGAAGAAGGGTCTCAACCCAAAACGTCACCCATTCCTTTTCTCCATAGATGCTTTCTGACATGCTGAGTTACTCCAGCTTTTTGCGTCTATCTTCAAGCAAATGGCCATGATCATATTGAATGGTGGTGCAGGCTCGAAGCGCCTATTTTCTATGTTTCTATGTTTCAAAATGCAACTCCACTTTGTTGACATTCCTCTGTCCCAGAGTCAGAGGCATGACAAGACTTACTCCAGGAGCCCATCGTTAAAGTCTTATCATTTAATTAAAGGTGTTGAGGTCCACCCACCTCCATTTTGCTCCTCCACTGTTCCCCTTTAAGGAAGCCAAAATATTTTTGTTCAATGAATAACATCAAGAACATATTTTATTAAGTTAAAAGAGGCTCTCATGCGATCCTCTCAGGTCATAAGATGGGTGGGAAGTGCAGCACTGCCAACCTCATGCGTATATGAAACTTGCCGAGCACCTGAAGATTCAACGACTGCCTCAAGCAATTATGATAAAAAGGTGCCCCCCCCCCCCTTTGCAAACTAGCTGAGACATTTTTCTTCCTCCGTAACAAAAGCTATAGTGTGCGCTCTTACATCTTTACAGAATGAACATGCTGCAGTGCCAGAGTTAGCATAAATAACACGTGTATCTCCTCACCATGCCTTCCATCACATCCCTCCAGTTTCTCCATGTCTTAAACTGCTTATGTTCTGATGAAAGGTCGCCAACCTAACATACTAAAGATAGACACAAAGTGCTGGAGCAACTCAGCGGGTCAGGCAACATCTCTGAAGAAAAAGGATGGGTGACGTTTCGGGTTGGGACTCTTCTTCAGACACAGAACATCACCCATACTTTTTCTCCAGAGATGCTGCCCGACCTGCTGAGTTTCTCCAGCATTTTGTGTCCGTCTTCGGTATAAACCAGCATCTACCGTCTGAAGAAGGATCTCAACACGAAACGGCACCTATTCCTTTTCTTCAGAGGTGCATTTTGTGTATATCTGCAGTTCCTTTCTACAAAACCTAAATACTAACTCTGTTTTCTTTCTCTCTGCAGATCCTGCCTGACTGGCTGTATAATTTCAGCATTTTATGATTATGGTTTAATTGGAAAAACTCCTGAACTCTTAAAAGAAGCCATGCTCATTGGGTGTCTGGGTTAGATTTACATATGCAATACTATATTTGATTGTGCAAACTAATTGCCTGCTTGGGGTGCTGGATTCATTATTTATGATTCTTACCTGAAGGTTAAATCAAACATTCACATGTTTACTTATATTTGCAAATGGTCCTTCAAAACAAAATAATGCAGCAAAGAAGGTCAAAGAGCGAATGGCAAAGAATGACCTCTTCTTCTTGTGAATGAAACATAAACCAATAGAATATTTAGATCTCAAGCCGGGTGTTGAGCAGCCAAAGATTGACCAAATGTCATGAATTTCCCCCTTAATGGATGGAACAGATTTTGAGTCACAAGGAACTACAGATGCTGGAATCTAGATCATTGCACAAACCAACCTCCCTTCCATTGACTCCATTTACACCTCACGCTGCCTCAGCATAATCAAGGATGAGTTGCACCCCGGCCACTCCCTCTTCTCCCCTCTCCCCAAAAGGGATAGAAGTGTGAAAATACACACCTCCAGATTCAGGGACAGTTTCTTCCCAGCTGTTATCAGGCAACTGAACCATCCTACCAACAACTAAAGAGCAGTCCTCAACTAATATCCACCTCATTGGAGACCTTTGGACTATCTTTGATCGGACTTTACTGGCTTTATCTTGCTCCAAATGTCATTCACAACATTCCCTTTATCATGTATCTGTGCACTGTGGATGGCTCGATTGCAATCATGTATTGGCTTTCCACTGACTAGTTGGCGCACAACAAAAGCTTTTCACTGTACCTCGGTACATGTGACAATGACTAACTCAGTGGGACAGACAGCATTTTAGGAAGGAATGGACAGGGAACGTTTCAGGTCGGGACCCTTCTTCAGAGGGAAGGTGTAAAAGCTAGAATTGGTTTGCAGATTGCCAAGTTCCTTCCAGCTGACCATCCCCTTGTATCTGTGTCCTAGCCTGGCGATACATTATTTCCTTTCCGAGGTTCAGCCCTTAGTCTCAAGCTTTCGCCTTTAATGGTTTGGATGGCTTGCAACATTTCTATTCCGCCTGCATTTTGGAAACCTTTGAAAGAGGAAAGAAAAAAATAATGTGCCACTGATCAAAGCTTTGGCAAAGCCCCGGAGGTAGGCAAGATCAGGCCAGTAAAGACGATTTTCACAGAATTAACAGTTGATCTGGTGTGATGCTAAAGGTACATTAAAAAAAGAGGGGTTTTAGGAAATCTCCTTCCTGACATCAGTTCTTACAGAAACCCTAGGTCAATCAAGACACCGATCTAAGGTAGTTAGACTCTCCTTACGACTGACCTCTTTAACCATATTTTTGGATATGTCTCCTAATATTTCTTCATTTGCTTAGGAATATATTTTTCTCTATTTCGCTGCTGTGCCCAGGGCATTTTTTTCCTACAATGAAGCTGCTGCATTAGTGCGAGTTGTCAATGTTATTAAGCCACTGAGCCATGCGCTGCAGCTTTCTACTCTATTCAAAGCTGCACGAAGGCCACACTTGTATTGCCTTGCATTCCCAGAGACCTGAGTGAAAGGCCGGAATACAGTGGGTGTGGAGAGGATGTTTCCACTAGTGGGACAGCTGAGGACCAGAAGCCATAGCCTCTGAATAAAAGGTTGTACCTTTGGGAAGGAGATGAGGTGGAGATTATTGAGTCAGAGGGTGGTGAATCTGTGGACATCATTGCCACAGATGGCTGCGGAGGCCAAGTCAATGGGTATTTTAAGGTGGAGATTGGCAGATTCTTGATCAGTGAGGGTGTCAGGGGTTACGGGGAGAAGGCAGGAGAATGGGGTTGAGAGGGAAAGATAGATCAGCCATGATTGAATGGTGGGGTAGGCTTAATGGACTGGATTCTGCTCCTAGAAACTTAAGAACTTACGAATCTTCAGTTACCCTCATACAATCTTGCAGGAGTTGGCAGGGGGCTGCATCCTCAGAGGTGGGACTTCCATCTGGGTCACGAGTCACAACTGTTATTGGTGGCACAACATGGCAGCATTGTGGCACAGCTGTTCATGCTGCTACCTCACAGCTTCAGCAGCCAGGGATCAACCCTCCACATTCATGCGTTCATTACGTTCTAGGAGCAGAATTAGGCCATTCGGCCCATCAGGTCTACTCCGCCATTCTGTCACGGCTGATCTATCTTTCCCTCTCAACCTCATTCACCTGCCTTCTCCTTTCTAAAGAACAGTTTCTTCCCAGCTGTTATCAGGCATCTGAACCATCCTATCAACCACTGGGGAAAGGACCTGAGCTACCATCCACCTCAATCGAGACCCTCTGACTATCTTTAAATGGACTTTGTATAAGAAGGAACTGCTGATGCTGCTTTAAACTGAAGATAGACACAAAAAGCTGGAGTAACTCAGCGGGACAGGCAGCATCTCTGGAGAGAAGGAATGGGTGACGTTTTGGGTCGAGAGCCTTCTTCAGACTCCAGCTTTTTGTGTTTAATTGGGCTTTACTGGACTTTATCTTGCACCAAACTTTATTCCTTATATCATGCATCTGTACACTGTGGATGGCTCAATTGTAAATCATCTACTGTGTTTCTGCTGACTGGTTAGCAAGCAACAACATATTTTCACTGTACCTGGGTACAAGTGACAATAAACTAAAGTGAACCGAGAGACAACGCTGCAGAGTAATGCCCCTGTTCCACTTAGGAAACCTGAACGGAAACCTCTGGAGACTTTGCGCCCCACCCAAGGTTTCCCGGAGGTTTTTGTCAGTCTCCCTACCTGCTTCCACTACCTGCAACCTCCGGCAACCACCTGCAACCTCCGGGAACCGCACGGAAACATTGGGTGGGGCGCAAAGTCTCCAGAGGTTTCCGTTCGGGTTTCCTAAGTGGGACAGGGGCATAAGTGTAAACCTGCAGTTTTCTCCAGTTTCCTCCTGCATCCCGATGACATGGGATAGTTTGCTTTTGCATTTGGGTTTAATGACAAAGGCTGGGCAATTTGGTGGCATGTGAGTGCACTGAACCGTTCGGCACAAGAACAGGCCCTTCAGCCCACAATGTCTGTGGTGAGCACGATAGCAAGACCATCACTTATCAACCTGCACGAGACCCATAGCCCTCTGTTCCCTGCGTATCTGTAAGCCGAGCCAAAAGTCTTTTAAAATGCCGCTAACATATCTGCTTCAACCACCACCCCCGGCAGCGCATTCCAGGCACTCACCACCCTCTGTGTACACAACATGCCTTGCACATCTCCTTTAAACTTTGTCCCTCTTACCTCAAAGAATCACTGTGATGTGCTGATTTAAACATGGTGGTGATCACAGTGCTACAACAGGCAAAATGAGGGCACTGGAGAATCTGCAGAGATCCTATTAAGAAATCTGTGCTGGCAAGAGTTAGGGGAACGAGCATTAGTGCGTGAGCATATAGAAACATAGAAAATATGTGCAGGAGTAGGCCATTCGGCCCTTCGAGCCTGCACCGCCATTCAATATGATCATGGCTGATCATCCAACTCAGTATCCTGTACCTGCTTTCTCTCCATACCCCCTGATCCCTTTAGCCACAAGGGCCACATCTAACTCCCTCTTAAATATAGCCAATGAACTGGCCTCAACTACCTTCTGTGGCAGAGAATTCCAGCGATTCATCACTCTCTGTGTGAAAAATGTTTTTCTCATCTCGGTCCTAAAAGATTTCCCCCTTATCCTTAAACTGTGACCCCTTGTTCTGGACTTCCCCAACATCGGGAACAATCTTCCTGCATCTAGCCTGTCCAACCCCTTAAGAATTTTGTAAGTTTCTATAAGGTCCCCCCTCAATCTTCTAAATTCTAGCGAGTACAAGCCGAGTCTATCCAGTCTTTCTTCATATGAAAGTACTGACATCCCAGGAATCAGTCTGGTTAACCTTCTCTGTACTCCCTCTATGGCAAGCATCTGAGTGGTCCTTGTATATGTACACAAGAACATGGGCACTCAATAGATCAGGCTTATTGTATAATCATTCATTATCACATAGCTTATTAATGTTCATGGCCATTGAGAGCAATTTTCATGGCCATTGTGGTGGCAATGCGGGGAGGTTAGTAGGTAGGTAGATATGCGCGAAGCACAAGGAATCAACACCTTATGTAGTGGCAGGGAGTAAACAGCAGAACACGTTCGTAAGTGTGCTAATCCTGAGATTTCTTCCTAAAGCTGCAAACAATGAGTGGGATGTTGTTGTTGATGCCTCTTTAAATAGGAATACTACTGGGAAGCACGGTGCGTGTAAGGCACTTGACGACAGTGCTATCTAGTACTTTTGTAGAGAAAAAAAAACCAGATTGTGCTTAGATGACTAAATTATCTGCATCCAGCAGATGTGTTTCCAGTGCCTGCTAATAACATCTATGTATCATTCTGCTCGGGAGGAGCGCGCAGTAAAAAAAAGGAAAATGTGCAAAAATTCATGGGGCAACTCACTGTCTTGCATGCAAACTGTTTGTTGTTAACATGCTGTTTGTATAATTACAGCACTTAAAATTGCCAAGGTATCGCGTTGGTCTCGAAGAGTGATTGCAGTTCTGAGTAATCACCCACCTGGCTAAGCTGTGATTTATTACCAACTCAATAACAGTCCTACTTAATGCTGGAGATCACCAGGATTAAGTAATTGCTTTAAACAAAAAGTTTATTATCTCCAAGATTAACCAGGATAAAAGGTTTTACACTGCGAAAGGGACAGAGCCACCATCCAAAGGCCAGTGAAAGATGCACAAGGCAAAACCGCTAAGCATGGTGGAGGATCCTTGCGGAACGCTTAAAACAAACTAAAAATATACTTTTGACATCTAAACTATATCCAGAAATAGGTTTTCTGTTTAATGTGTTGTCGGCATGCTTGCACATGGAATTCAGCACTGAAATTCACTCCCCTCTCCCATCAGGCAGAAGAAACAAAAGCCTGCAAGCATGTATCATCAGAGTCAGAAATCACTTCTTCCCTCTGTTATTTAATAGTCCTCACAATAGTCTTTGGGCAGCACGGTGGTGCAGCGGTAGAGTTGCTGCCTTACAGCGCTTGCTGCACCGGAGACCCGGGTTCGATCCTGACTACGGGTGCTGTCTGTACGGAGTTTGTACGTTCTCCCCGTGACCGCATGAGTTTTCTCCGAGATCTTCGGTTTCCTCCCAAACTCCAAAGACGTACAGGGTTGTAGGTAAATTGGCTTGGTGTAGGCGTAAATTGTCCCTAGTGTGTGTAGCATAGTGTTAATGTGCGGGGATCGCTGGTCGGCTTGGACTCGGTGAGCTGAAAGGCCTGTTTCCGCGCTGTATCTCTAAACTAAACTAAATAAGTTAGGGGATAGTCCCGATCTTCCAACCTACCTTCATTGTGGATGCTGGACATTTTCTCTCTAAGTGTTTTTCTCTTTGCACTACCTGTTATATTTGTGTGTGGCTCGAGTGTACTCATGTATAGTATGATCTAATATAATTGGAAAGTGTGCAAGCAAAAAATCTAGGTACTCAATGAGTGGCATGTAGACCAGAAATGCGATTCCACTGAAATCAATAGCACCAGATTTCAGAAGCTAACTTCAATGGACACGCTAGAGGCAGGAAACATGTTCCCGATGTTGGGGGAGTCCAGAACCAGGGGCCACAGTTTAAGAATAAGGGGTAGACCATTTAGAACGGAGATGAAGAAAAACTATTTCCACCCAGAGAGTTGTGGATCTGTGGAATTCTCTGGCTCATTGGCCCTCCATCAAGGCAGTGGAGGCCAATTCTCTGGATGTTTTCAAGAGAGAGTTAGATGGAGCTCTTAAAGATAGCGGAGTCAGGAGATATGATGGGAAGGCAGGAACGGGGTACTGAATGTGGATGATCAGCCATGATCACAGTGAATGGCGGTGCTGGCTCGAAGGGCCAAATGGCCTACTCCTGCACCTATTGTCTATATGGTGTAAAACACAAAATGCTGGAGGAACTCAGTGGGTCAGGCAGCATAATTGGAGGGAAAGGGGAGGCGACGTTTCAAGTTGGGACCTTTCTTCCGACTTCCCCATTCCCCTTACCCACTCCAATGTCGTCCACCTCTGAATGTGTAGCAATCAGACTAATTAGCAATCCCAAAAAGAGTCTGAAAAAGGGCCCCGACCCAAAACAGTGCCTGTCCATTCTCTCCACAGATGCTGCCTGACCGCTGAGTTCCTCCAGCACTTCATGTTTTATTCAAGAATCCAGAACCTGCACCTCATTTGTGCCTCTGTTAGCACATCTGGTGCATTCAGTTGAAGATGAATTTCTACCTTGTATGGATGAGGTGCAGAACCATCTTCTGGCATTAGATTCATGGAAAAAAAGTTTGTGCTTTGGTTGAGCAACACAGAAGTCTGGATACAAATCAGGCGGCTAGGGAACATTTGTGGAGAGAGCAAACGTACTTTTCTTTCCATTGATGATGCCCGATTTGATTTTATCCAAGCTTTGCTGGTTTTATTTCAATATTTTAGTGTCAATAGTATGTTCCTTTTGGATTTATATAGAGCTTTTTAATGTTTAGGAAAGTAACAAAGTGCTTCATAGGACCCATAGAACAGACTATTCAGCTCGAAGGTACACAAAAATGCTGGAGAAACTTAGCGGGTGCAGCAGCATCTATGGAGCGAAGGAAATAGGCAACGTTTTGGGCCGAAACCGAAGGGTTTCGGCCCGAAATGTTGCCTATTTCCTTCGCTCCATAGATGCTGCTGCACCCGCTGAGGTACTCCAGCATTTTTGTGTACCTTCGATTTTCCAGCATCTGCAGTTCCTTCTTAAAGACTATTCAGCTCTATCTACTACTGCAATCCAATTGAATCATATTTGATCTGTACTCAATTTCATTTGCACATTAGTGCTCCATAATGTTGTCATGCATCACCAATAGGAACCCACAAACCGAATGCTGGAAATACCCAAGATAGACACCAAATGCTGGTGTAACTCAGCAGGTCAGGCAGCATCTCTGTAATTCCACTGTTCACATCCTTGTATCCCTTCCCAGCCATCAATGGGACATCATGGGCTCCATCCATCCCAGGGTTATCTTTAGCCAACCCTGATTTATTCTGGCCTTTCCTCACCTCCGATTTATTTCCTTATCTCTACTTTCAGTCTGAAGAAGCGTTCCGACTGGAAACGTCACCTATTCTTTTTCTCCAGAGATGTTGCCTGAACAAGCTGAGTTACTCCATCATATCTTCCTTATGAACTAGCATCTGCTGTTCCTTTCCAACACAGGTTGTCGGCTCCGTTTAAAATACCCAAATGGTTTCAGCTTCACACGAGAAATGAGCTACAGAAAGCCATTGAGTGTAAAAATAGAGTCCGTCGGAATCAATTGAAGGAATGAGGTGAAAAGTCTGTCAATGTCCCTGTTTATTTATCTCCCAGCCACTACGTGTGACCCAATCATTAAGTCATTTTATAGTCTGTGAGAGCTTGCTCTCGCTGCATCCACCAGTGGTGAAGGGAACAAATTGGATCTGAAAGTAAACACGAAAAGCTGGAGTAACTCTGCGGGACAGGCAGCATCTCTGGAGAGAAGGAATGGGTGCCGTTTTGGGTCGAAACCAAGGGTCTCGACCTGAAACATCGCCTCATTCCTTCTCTCTAGAGATGCTGCCTGTCCCGCGGAGTTACTTCAGCTATTTTTGCCCATCTTTGGTTTAAACTAGCATCTGCAGTTCCTTCCTACACAAATTAGATCTGAGGCAGAGATCTATAATCATATTGAAAGGGGGGGGGGAGGTGAGATATAGTGGGGATGTGAGTGCAGGTTGGTCAAGTGTCCTACACTTACAAATTTTCTTGTGTAGATGGGTATAAATCAGTTAGGATATCTTGTTCATATGTTCTGGGAGCAGAATTAGGCCATTCGGCCCATCAAGTCTACTCCACCATTCAGTCATGTCGGATCCATATTTTCCTCTCAACCCCATTCTCCTGCCTTCGCCCCAGAACCCCTGACACCCTTACTAATCAAGAATCTGTCTATCTCCACCTTAAAAATACCCATTGACTTGGCCTCCAAATCTGTCTGTGGCAATGAATTCCACCCTCTCACTAACGGAATTCCTTCTCATCTCCTTTCTAAAGGTCCATTCCTTTATTCTTAGGCAATGGTCTCTGGTCCTAGACTGACACACTGGTGGAAACATCTTCTCCACATCCACTCTATCCAGGCCTTTCACTATTCGGTACGTTTCAATGAGGTTCCCCCCCATCCTTCTACACACCAGTAAGTACAGGCCCAGAGCCGTCAAACGTTCATCATAAGTTAACCCAATGTTTCAATGTTAGACTTCAAACTTTACGTTATAATTTGGAGATACAGCGCAGAAACTGGCCCTTCGGCCCACCAACCAGCGATGACTAGCACTATCCTACACACTAGGGACAATTTACAGTTTTACCAAAGCTAATTAACCTACAGACCTGTACATCTTTGGAGCATGGTAGGAAACCGGAGCACCCAGTGAAAACCCACATGGTCACCGGCAGAGCATACAAACTCCGTACCGACAGCACCCTTAGTCAGGATTGAACCCGGGTCTCTGGCACTGTAAGGTAGCAGCTCAACCGCTGTGCCACTGTGCCGCCCGAAAATTTGTTCTCAATTTCAAGGTTGCCTTTGGCTTCTGCCAGGCTTCAAGCAAACCATAACTGCAAGAGACACAGCCTATAAGACTAACCGGCAGTGCCATTAAGCAGATTGTTAGGAATTCAGAGGCACAGAGTGAGCAGCTCCTCTCGAACCTCTTTAACTATGTAAGATATAATTACTGCCAAGAGACATTAACGGCTCCTTTATAATGCAAAAAAAAAAAAATGCGCAAGGTGCTGCATGGGTCGTGAACTTCTCCCTGTCGCCTGCTCATAAAATCTTTTCTTCTTCCATTGATCCACAGCTACAAGGTACAAAGCTGAGGTCTTTCAGCATCTAATAAATACCCGACACACATAGAGAAATGAAACTACAGATGAAAGATAGGAAAGGAAATCAAAGTGTCAAGGAGAGCACGCGGCAAGCTCCCATAACAACAATCTGTTTTGTGTGCTCTGCGTCTGAGCAACTCCGCTGGCAGAAATGCAGCTCAGGACTACCCTCTCAGCCGCATTGTTGTGCGGGCAGTTCCTCCACCTGCAGCAGCAAAGCATCCAAGCACCAAATACCCGAACAGCAAAATAAGAAAAATGCTGAGGAGATGAATATAAGATTATCCTTTCTCAACGGTACCGTGGGAAAATGCATAATTCAGCTGGGCTATGTAATTCAAACTCAGCAAAAAAAATTCAACAGCAATAAAGAGGTATTAATTCCAAAGGTATTTCTTTGGAAGTGATACCAGCTACTTAAGATTTCCTTCTTTACTGGGGATAATCTCAGCCCCGTACTGAGCTGGGAGTTAGCACTTCCCTGTTGTGGGAATTATTTTGCCCAAGTGCTCTGCAGGCAGGTGTATCCATTATTTACTACTGTTAGAAGACTCCTCCTGGGGGACCTCTGGGACTTTAAAACAATGGCCTTTCTCACTCTTTACTTGAACTCATACCCTGGTATGCATTTCCAGGTGGCACAGCAAATACTGCGTTGAACATACTGCAAGGGTTTTAAAGTGGACCCCAGGCTATTTTTCTCGATGCGTCTGACCAATGCTCACCACTTTCTGAACTTCACCCCATCATTTCTCCTGTTGACAACCAGGTTTCATTCTGAAGAAGGGTTTCGGCCCGAAACGTTGCCTATTTCCTTCGCTCCATAGATGCAACTGCACCCGCTGAGTTTCTCCAGCACTTTTGTCTACCAGGTTTCATTCAATGTGTGATTACATTAGTGACATAAAGTCATACAGCGTGGAAACAGGCCCTTCGGCCCAACTTGCCTGCTCCGACCAACATGCCACATCTACGCTAGTTTTTTTCAGGCTAGAATCAGGAAAAATGTTCCCCATGTTGGGGGAGTCCAGGTCCAGAACCAGGGGTCACAGTTTAAGAATAAGGGGTAGGCCATTTAGGACTGAGATGAGGAAAAACATTTTCACCCAGAGAGTTGTGAATCTGTGGAATTCTCTGCCACAGAAGGCAGTGGAGGCCAATTCACTGGATGTATTCAAGAGAGTAAGATTTATGTAGCTCTTAGGGCTAATGGAATTAAGGGATATGGGGAAAAAGCAGGAATGGGATACAGATTTTGGATGATCAACCATGATCATATTGAATGGTGGTGCTGGCCCGCAGGGCTGAATGGCCTACTTCTGCACCTAGTTTCTATGTTTCTATTTCATATGCTATGCCAAAAGCTGAGATTGAGAATCAAGAAAATGCCACTTCAGTTACCACCAAGGCCAGTTTGAGAAGTTGAACCTGGTTTCATAACTCTGGAGGAACTCAGTGGATCAGGCAGCAAGTAAGGAGCGAATGGATAAGCAATTTTTCGGGTCGGCATCCTTCCTTGGATTGAAGAAGGATCCTGACCCAAAACGTCGCCTGTTCATTCCCTCCACAGATGCTGCTTGATTTGCCGAGATCTTCCAACACTTTGTGTTTTGCTCAAGATTCCAGCATCTGCAGTTCCTTGAGTTTTCATGACTCTGATTATGGGTCAAATATGGGTTAAAAAAAAAGTAACCTTCAAGCTGTTCCTAAACTGTAAAATCCCAGCTGGTTCACTCATGTTATTAGCCACTCAGGCCAATACACAAGCCCAGACACACATAACAACACTAATGCCTAAAGCAAAATCACCACATTCTGGAAACACCCAGTAGGTCAGGCAGCATCTGTGGAGAGAGAAACATGCAAGTGTTTCTATTTTCACAGATTTTTCATCGGACCCCAGAGGGAATTTGTTTGTCCTTAGTCAAGCACCACCAATGAATATAGAAAGTAGAACAATATGTTGGCGCAGTAGTATAGTGGTACAGGTTCTGCCTCACAATGCCAGAGAATCGGGTTCGTTCCTGACTACGAGTGCTGTCCGTACAGAGGTTGCACGTTCTCCCGATGACCTTCGTGGGTTTTCTCCGGGATCTCCGGTTTCCTCCCACATCCCAAAGACATACAGGTTTGTAGGTTAATTGGCTCGGTAAAATTGTAAATTGTCCCTAGTGTATATCGGATAATGTTAGTACGTGTGGATCGCTGGTCGGCGCGGGCTCTGTGAGAATTTTACTCTTTACTTGGGAGAAACTATACCTGCAACTGAACATCACTATAATATTGGTATATTATTATCACGTTTAGTTTAGTTTACAGCGCGGAAACAGGTTATTTGGCTACCGAGTCCACGCCGACCAGCGATCCCTATACCCTAGCACTATCCTACACACTGGGGACTATTTATAATCTCTACCAAAGCCAATTAACCTACAAACCTATACGCCTTTGGAGTGTGGGAGTAAACCAGAGCTCCTGGGGCAAACCCACACGGACACTGGGAGAACGTACCAAGTATAGATAGCACCCATAGTAGAATCGAACCTGGGTCTCTGGCGTTGTAAGGCAACAACTGTACCGCTGCGTCTACTAAGATTCAGTGAAAAGCTTGGTTTGAGCGTTATCCAGTCAAACCGTATGGCACATTAGTACAATCAAGTCATACACCAGTACAACAGGTAATGCAATGAGAAAAATACCAGAGTACAGAATGTAGCATTACAGTTACAAAGAATTGCAAGTCCGCCATGAAGTTGGTTGGAAGATCGGCACTACATCCTAACTTATGGGAGGACCCTTCAATAGTCTGATAACAGCGGGGAAGAAGCTGTTCCTGAAGCTTCTGCTCAATGGGAGAGAAGAGGAAATGGCTGGAATGAAAAATACATAGAGATTGTCTCGTTTAACTTGCCCTGATGCAAAAATGAAAACTCAACATTTGCTGCCTACGCAACTTCTCGCCCTTCTTTCCTGTTCTCCGTCGCGCTTGGCCCACACTGTAGCTGAGACAGTTGGAACCACAGCTCATCCTGTGTGTCTAGGAATGCGTGTGATGTGCCGACATGGAGAAACGGCCCATTCAAGCCCAGCCCTGTCAAGCTTCACCTCCCGCTTTCCTGTTTATAACACTGGATGATTTATTTTTTTCCCCCAATGTGAATGGCGTTCCCTGCTGTTGATCACTTCAGTTCACAAAACTGATCACAAAACCCGAAGAGCATTAACTCTTTCAGCACCACATGGTTCCTGCACCACCACACACAAGCAGGGCACTGTTGAATATATTCTGATTCTGAATGCCGTTTTTCAACAAGGTTGTAATCAGGAACTGCACCAAACCCCCTTTAGGAGATGACTACAGCAAGTCACACACCAAAGACGCTAAGACCTAGGCTAAGCAAACACAACTTAACCTTCCTAAACTGTCTGACCTGAAAATGGCAAAAATCAGTGGTTCCGCATTCTGTACTTCTATCCAGAGTTGGAAATAAATCACACATTTCTCGTATAAATGCTGCAGTTCAGTGCAATGACAATAGACAATAAGCAATAGGTGCAGGAGTAGGCCATTCGGCCCTTAGAGCCAGCACCGCCATTCAATGTGATCATATAACCATATAACCATATAACAATTACAGCACGGAAACAGGCCATCTCGGCCCTACAAGTCCGTGCCGAACAACTTTTTTCCCTTAGTCCCACCTGCCTGCACTCATACCATAACCCTCCATTCCCTTCTCATCCATATGCCTATCCAATTTATTTTTAAATGATACCAACGAACCTGCCGCCACCACTTCCACTGGAAGCTCATTCCACACCGCTACCACTCTCTGAGTAAAGAAGTTCCCCCTCATGTTACCCCTAAACTTCTGTCCCTTAATTCTGAAGTCATGTCCTCTTGTTTGAATCTTCCCTATTCTCAAAGGGAAAAGCTTGATCACATCAACTCTGTCTATCCCTCTCATCATTTTAAAGACCTCTATCAAGTCCCCCCTTAACCTTCTGCGCTCCAGAGAATAAAGACCTAACTTATTCAACCTTTCTCTGTAACTTAGTTGTTGAAACCCAGGCAACATTCTAGTAAATCTCCTCTGTACTCTCTCTATTTTGTTGACATCCTTCCTATAATTGGGCGACCAAAATTGTACACCATACTCCAGATTTGGTCTCAACAATGCCTTGTACAATTTTAACATTACATCCCAGCTTCTATACTCAATGCGCTGGTTTATAAAGGCTAGCATACCAAAAGCTTTCTTTACCACCCTATCTATATGAGATTCCACCTTCAAGGAACTATGCACGGTTATTCCCAGATCCCTCTGTTCAACTGTATTCTTCAATTCCCTACCATTTATCATGGCAGATCATCCACAATTAATACCCCATTCCTGCCTTCTCTCCATATCCCTTAACTCCACTATCCCTAAGAGCTCTATCTAACTCTCTCTTGAAAGCAACCAGAAAACCAGCCTCCACCGCCCTCTGAGGCAGACAATTCCACACACTCACAACTCTCTGTGTGAAAAATGTTTTCCTCATCTCTGTTCTAAATGGCTTACCACTTATTCTTAAACTATGGCCCCTGGTTCTGGACTCCCCCAACATTGGGAACATGTTTCCTGCCTCTGGTGTGTCCAAACCCTAAATAATCTTATATGTTTCAATGGGAGCAACTTCAACAAGTCACGTGTATAAAATCATGAGAGGAATAGATCGGGTAGACGCACAGATTCTTGTGCCTAGAGTTGGGGAATTGAGAACCAGAGGACATAGGTTTCAGGTGAAGGGGGAAAGATTTAATAGGAATCTGAGGGGTAACCTTTTCACACATAGGGTGGTGTGTGTATGAAACGAGCTGCTTGAGGAGGTAGTTGAGGCAGGGACTATTGCAATGTTTAAGAAACAATTAGACTGGTACATGGATAGGACAGGTTTGGGGGGATATGGGACAAACGCAGGCAGGTGGGACTAGTGCTGATGGAACATGTGTCGACTGAAGGGCCTGCTTCCATGCTGTATCACTATGACTAAGAACGTGACTCAGCATTACCTTCTCAAGCTTAATTATCAATGGCCAATGATGACCTGCAAATGAATATATTTATTAAAAATGCCACCAGGGTCCCATAGTTTAAGGGAAGGCATTTCAAAAGATCACCACAGTATCAATGTCTGATTATCAATCTCTCCCTGCAAGGGTATCTAGTGGGTGTGCTGGAAAACTCAATTCATGCTTAGACATTGGTGTACGATGTTCAAAATGGAGAACTATATTCTACTTGATATATTTTGACCCTGTATAAAACTTGACTCTTAACCTATCTTAACCTATCTAGCCATTTGAAAGGAAGCACTAACTATTCAAAGGTAAATGGTATTTATATCAGAATAAAATATTATTTCTGTTAGTCTACAATAACAGGAATGATTCACATTAAGAATCGGAGATTAATTCAAGCAATGCCCTGCAGATGACAGATCAGAATCTGGCAATCTTGTGAATTCCCCTTACAGCCAATGTGTTTTTATGCCTCACTTTTTGTTTTATCATTAAATTATATTGGGACAGGAGGCTATATGGACCATCAAGTCCATACTCCATCTGAACTAGTGCCCATTAAACCATCAATGAACAAAAGACCTGCATGGAGTGCCATTCTAATATTTCATGGCCTGGTTCTTGAGCGAGACCCAAATTCACAATCCGACTTCCACTGAATTACAGCGGCGGCTGCCGCGGGCGGCTCGGTGGCGCAGTGGTAGAGTTGCTGCCTTTTTTTTCCTCCATCTTGCCTCTTAACCTGCTTGAACAACCATCCTTCACCTTGCTTCCCATCCTCCCTTGTTGCACATTCCCCTAGATGGGAAGAGCTGCTGCCTCACACCGCCAGAGACGCGGGTCCGATCCTGACTAACGGTGCTGCCTGGATGGAATTTGTATGTTCTCCCCATGGCCATGTGGGTTTTCTTCCATACTCCAAAGACACACAGGCTTGTAGATTTATTAGCTCCGGTAAAAATCATCAATTGTCACTAGAGTGTAGGAGACAGTGGTGTATGCGGTGATAGCTGGTCTGCACAGACTTGGTGGGCCGAAGGGCCTGTTTCCACCCTGTATCTCGAAAGTCTAAAGACATATCACATGGACTAAAGTGGAACTAGTCTTTTAAAGCTGAGCACAAACATGTTGGAGCAAAAGGCTATGATGTACAGAAGCCTGTTCAATAAGATCATGGTTGAACTCATTACTCGTGTCAGCTACACTTTCCTGCCCTTTTCCTTGATTCTCCTATTGTCTAGTTCTGACAATCCAGAGGAAGCATACTTTATATCCAACTTGACTCTGCAAGCAAACGAGCTATCGGGGGTCAAACAAACCCAGTAGGTCGTGCAGCATCTGTGGGGGAAAAGGACAGTCGATGTTTCAAGTTGAGACCTTTCATCTTGACTCTGCCTATCCTGTATGAACTTGTGAAGCCCATCACTTTATATGGTTCTAATATTATTCACTTTTCACCGAATAATATTAATTCACCATTCACCATGTAAGGAAGCTGGAAAAATAACACTAATACTTTTTTTTCTCTCTCTAATGCATGGCTTTGAAGAACTTTTAAGATTCAGTGGGTATTTCTGAATTATAAAGAAGATTTGTCTCACATTTACTCTCCAGTCAACTAAATCAAACACAGGCAACTCTACCCTGAGTCCCATTTGCCCAAGCCCTCTTGACACAACAGATTTCTCATTAGATAACAGAGGCATCACACGCACTATCTATCAGCAGCATGCATATTTCATCCTCCAAATTAATGGGTCTGCTTCGGCTGCTGTCACACTGCAGCGCTGCACAGCAAAGGAGCAGGCCTGTGAAGAATCACGGTGCCTGCAAGCTAACTATGGATGGGTGACAGTAACCACAGACATTAAGCATGTTAACAAATTTTCTGCCAGGTTTCCTGCCATCAGCGGGAACACTGACAGACAAAACCTCTCCTTTGAACCTATTCATCATCACTAAACTCAACCAACCCAGCTTTATGAATAATGCACTGACTCCCCTATCTTTTGAGATAGCAATAAAAATAATAACTAGAATGGTGCATAGACAAGCAGAACAAATGTGGTTTAAAAGCGGCCACAGAAAGGATACTCTGCTACTTTGAGCCAATTAACTGCTGGGTGGAAGCTTACATGTTGGATGTGAATTTTAAGGCTACATGAGCCAGGTATGCAGCTAGATACTTTGTGACTTGTGTTACCAATGCAAAAAAAAAGGCATTATGGAGCATCATAAACTAAGTTGTTGAAATACTTCTTTGAAATGTTAACAGTGCAGGTAAGACAACAGCCAGTTGATGGTTTCTTTATTGTTTCCCCACCAAGGTACAGTGAAATAGCTTTTTTTGCAAGACTCTCAGCACACATAAGCCCAATCCCCCAGATAGCACAGACTGTACAGATCACCACACTGTATGCAAGAGGTGCCATTTTGACGTCATTTCACAATCCCTGCAAGCAACTCTTGTTCCAAGCCCCAATAATTAGCATCATTGGAGATGTTGGGTAGGTATTGGCTAGATATCACACACACCTTCTCATATCCAACCTGAGATTCAAGATGAGGGTACAAGAACAGCAGAAATAAGAGTAGAGCATTCTGCCCATTGAGCCTGCTCTGTCATTCATCAAGATCATGATGATCAAACCCTCCTTGGCTTCTCTAATACCCAAGAGTTATCAATAACAGGTGTAATCTTTGCTTATTATATTACAGTTTTGTTGTTTGTTGTTCCTGTATTATTGGCGTTTTTGTCTCTAAAGTTATTGTTATACAACTAATATAATTAATGGGCAGTGGGCAGGTGCTATAGACCTGCACGGGAAGGTAGACTCTCCCGCCCCCATGAGTCTCGGGCTGATGGGTCTAGTCAGCCTGGGAAGGCAGTCCATCTAGGAGAGGGAAAGCTCTGATTTAAAACCTCCACTGCCTTGTGGCCATATCCAGTCATGGAAAAGGCTCCTGGAGTAAACCTCAAGAAAATCCGGAGCCCCTAAGGCAGTTCGTCGTTGTCGACAACCTCGCTCTGGCAGCTCCTGCGACGGCGCTGGTGCCAAACTGTAACGGCCCTGCTGTTCCTTTGGATCGATCAGCGGCGTGGAGAGGGGGGACGTGCTGCATGGGCAACAGCCTGTCCTCCATATGACATCGCCCAGGCTTGCATCCGACCACACATCACCTGCAAACTAGGATGCATCACCCATGGTCAGTCATGGATGGCATAGTTGCGCAGTGATAGAGGTGCTGCCTTCCAGCGTCGGAGACCCAGGTTCGATCCTGGACCTGGGTGCTGTCTGTACGGAGTTTGTACGTTCCCCCTGTGGGTTTTCTCCGGGTGCTCCAATTTCCTCCCACACTCCAAAGACGTACGTCTTTGTAGGTTAATTGGATTCAATAACATTGTAAATTGTCCTTAGTGTGCAGGATAATGCCAGTCGATGGAGTGAACGTTGGTTGGCGCGACCTCAGTGGGCTGAAGGGCCACTTACTGCGCTGTATCTCTAAAGTCTCAACTACTAATTGGTGCCATGTCAGATTTTGTTTCGTTAGGCTCGCCCCCACGTTAATTTTGGTTCCTGCCAGCAATTGTTGCATTTAATTTTTGTGCAGCACAGGCGGCATGGGGATGGAATATTGAGTTACCTGCTTCTGTGATTACCTGTGATTAAAGAAAAGTAAAGCAACCCAACTGTGGCCTGATTATTACCCACCGCCCAGTGACTGGAGTTATTCTACACAAAAATATCCCAGAGTTACAACAGTTTTGAATGAGATCAGTGGCTGAGCCTCCACAGCCCACTTGGGCTGGGAATTCCAAAGATCCACCGCCCTTTGAGTGAAATGGTCTTAGACTTATGGATAGGAAACGTTTAGAGGGACATAGGCCAAACATGGGCACATGGGAAAAGCTTGGATGGGTATCTTGTTTGGCAGGGGTGTACACATGCTGTACACATAGGATACACTACAACAATAGTTTCAGATTATGACCCCCCAGTTCTAGAATTATCACCATATTGATCCTTGTCAAGCCTCAAAGAATTTTGCGTGTTTTGACGGTTATTTCTTTAGTCTTCTAAACTTCAATGAACAGAGACCCTGTATACACTATTCAACCTTTGAACCAAAGATCCTATAGCTCCGCTATAGGATCTTTGCTTTGAACCACCAATGAATCACTCACCTACACACAAGGAGCTATTTTCAGACGACATTTAACCTGCCTACCCGCACATCTTTGGCTTATGGCTTGGAGAAACTGGAGCACCCAGAGAAAACCCACAGTCGCAGGGAGAACATGCAAACTCTACACAGACAGCACCCGAGGTCAGGATTGAATCCGGGCCCCTGGTTCTGTGGGACCGCAGCTCTACCCACTCTATTGGTGCATGATAGAACCCTAATTACATTATTTTCACTAAAACATAACAAATTGCACTATATTTTTGTATGCTAACATTAACATAGCAAAATGTCAAAATATTGTTTGAAATTAATACCTTATAGTTTTGCATTATGTGTCTGGAGTTGTGTATTATTTTATTATTACTTGCCTGCCCAGCAGAGGGAGCCTAGTTCTGAACTTGCAAACTCATGACTGGAAACTGTGGGATCAACTGGTAAGAGACGAATTATTGAATAAAGGTACAAACACAGAAATGATTCATCGCTCCAACAACAACACACCATCAAACATAAAGTATTTGCCAACTTGGAATGCAAGTAGGTGTCGTGCTTCAGTGCTGCACCCATGTTATAGTTGGCAGACTGGGGGGGGCTTCCAGAGGCAGTGAGATTGTCCTGGCCTCAGTTTATTATCCAAAATGGCCGTTAACATTGGATGGCCGCCAACACTCAACTGGACTGGGTGCAGAAGGATAATCTGACTGATCTTTTGTACCCTGGACTCAGGCAGTGAAGTATCAGGAACAAGTGGGTGACAGACACAAAAAGCTTGAGTAACTCAGCAGGTCAGGCAGCATCTCTGGAGAAACGGAATAGGCAACGTTTCGGGTCGAGACCCTTCTTCACACTGAGAATCAGAGGAAAGGGGAACAAGAGATATAGACGGTACCTGGGAGAAATGAAAGATATGCAAAAAGCAATGATAATCAAGGTAATGTGGGGCACACCAGAGGCCATGGGAGAGGTGACAATGAGTATAAGGACAGAGGAACTAAACAGTAAAACTAGTATGACAACTAGGGAGGGGGAGTGACAGAGAGAGAGGGGTTGCAAAAGATACTTGAAGTTAGAGAAATCAATATTACTACCGCTGGGTTGTAAGCTGCCCACGCGAAATATGAGATGCTGTTCCTCCAATTTACATCTGGCCTCACTCTGACGACAGATGAGGTCCGGGACAGAAATGTCAGCATGGAAATGAGAGGAATGGTCTGAATAAGGGACTCGACCCGAAACGTCACATGTTTCTTTTCTCCAAAGATGCTGCCTGATCCGTTGACTTACTCCAGCTTTTTGTGTCTATCTTCAGCTTAAACCAGCCTCTGCAATTCCTTCCTACACAGGAGAGTTAAGGGGCTGTCCCACTTGGGCGACCTTATTGGCGAGTTTAGAAGAGTTTAGCAGAGTTTGAAAAAAATGTCATGTTGAAGACCTCCTTCGACTATGTAGAAGACCTCCTTCGACTATGTAGAAGACCTCCTTCGACTATGTTGAAGACCAGCTTCGACTAGCTACGACTAACTTCGGGAAAATTGGACACCGAATAGTGGAGAGTGAAGACGATCTCCTTCGATCTCCTTCAACCTCCCTTCGACTATGACGAAGACTATCTACGACTACCTTCGATTACCTTCGACTACCCTCGATTACCTACAAATAACATGACGATCTACTACGATCTCCTACGAGTAATAAAAGTATCGATTTTTTCCATGGCGACCTTTTTTTACTCGCGGGCATTTTTCAGTATGTTGAAAAATACGCCTCAACCTAGCTGAGGCCTCGAGTATGCGGGGCCTACTCTCGAGCATGGAGAAGAGTTGCAAAGGCCTCCTACGATCTTGTGTCGACCATGCTGCAAGTATGAGTCGAGGGCAACTTGAGGATTAGGTCGCCGCAGTGGGACAGCCCCTTAAAGGTGTTTGGCAACTGGGAGATCACGTTGGCTGACTGAGCGAAGGTATTCAGCGGAACGATCGGCGAGTTTGCGCTTGTTCTCGCCAATGAAGCAAAGAGGTTTCATGTGCCGCAGTTGAATTGCCTGATAGGTTTTGATAGGATGGGAAACAATGGTGAAGGTTTGTATTCTGTGTAAGCCTACAATTAAGTCTAACAAATGTTAAACATCTCTAATACTTAGAAACATTTATTTTAAAAAAGCTCATGTAGATGGTTAATTAAAAATCAATTTTTAATTCTCAGAAACATAAAAAAAAACAATAACAGTTCACGTTATAAAAAATTATCATCGCACGTGAACTGTTATAGATTATTTTAATGTTTCTGAGAATTAAAAATGTATTTAAATATTCAGAAATAATTAAAAACGTTAAAATAAACGAAATCAAACTAGTCACCTTTCTCCTTGCCTCCTAATCCACAGGGTGAAAATTACCTCTGAAACCAGGAGGTTTGGTTTGACTTGTGTTTGGTGAATCCCAGCGAGACTGGCTCCCATTGCTGGATTCCACATGGAGTATAGACACACAGTGTCGGGATTGATGCAACACCATCTGCCTGTCAGTGAATCTTGGCTAAAGCCAGGACGTCTGCAGGAATGGCAGAGTGCCAGCAGCCCCCTTTACATCACCAGTCACACTCAGGATGATTCACCCTCGATTTTTGTTTTGGTTCATTCACTGAGTGTGGGAGTCACAAGAAGGTCAGCATTTACTGTCTGTACCAAATACTCTTGAACCAATTCAGAAGCGGCCTTGTTACTGTGCGTCTGAGAAAGATACAAGCCAGACCATAAGGGTTTACTTCCCTGAAGAACATGAGCGAACCAGAGGAGCTTTTTCAGCTGTTTGGTAGTTCTATCATCATCATTAAAGAATCCAGCTTTTATTTCCAGATCTGTTTAACTAATTAAGTGAATTTACATTTCCTGGCTGCCGTAGTGGGATTTGAACTCATAATTTGACCTCACTTGAATGTCCACTCATTGATTTCTTCCTGCTCTGCAGTACAGTTTTCCATTAACTACCTAGTCACTTCTTGAATGATAAGCAAATGACTTTAATGGGTTTTTAGTGTAAATATGCTATGACCAGTGCCATAGCACCCATGGATAGGAAAGGTCTGGAGGCATATGGGTCAGGCACAGACAAATGGGACTAACTTGGTTGGGCAACATGGTTAGCATGGATGAGTCGGGCCGAAGGGCCTGTTTTCATCCTGTATAGCTCTACGACAATGACACTGAGTGCTTTGAAGTAAACATAAACCAGCTCCATAATGCAGGATTTTTCCCTTTAATTATTCTGTGTCTAATTAGTGGCTAATAAATCTAACACCAGGTCTGATCTTATACATATGTTTTTTGGGAAAAGGGAGAGACTTGTCTTCATAACAATATTAACCTGAGTCACGAATGAGAGGAGATGAATGTGTCGGTGAGTTTGATCTCCAAAAGTGCATATCAATATTTGCCTTCACTGTTTGATGTTTGTATTCAACTATTCAATTGTCAAGCACAAGCACAAACAATGCAAAACAGTTTTCATAGAGTCATAGAGCGATACGATGTGGAAGCAGGCACCTTTGGCCCAACTTGTCCATATGTCCCAGGTACAGTACCTTAATTTGGCCCATATCCCACCAAACCTGTCCTATCCATGTACCTGTAACTGTTTCTTAAATTTTGGGATAGTCCCTGCCTCAACTACTTCCTCTGGCAGCTTGTTCCATACACCCACCACCCTTTGTGTGAAAAGGTTACCCCTCGGATTCCAATTAAATCTTTTCCCCTTCACCTTAAACTTATGTCCTCTGGTCCTCGATTCACCTATTCTGGGCAAGAGACTCTGTGCATCTACCTGATCTATTCCTCTCATGATCTCATACGCCTCTATAAGATCACCCCTTATCCTCCTGCGCTCCATGGAATAGAGACCCAGCCTACTCAACCTTTTCCTATAGCTCACACCCTCTAGTCCTGGCAACATCCTTGTAAATCTTTTCTGAACCCTTTCAAGCTTGACAATATCTTTCCAATAACATGGTGTCCAGAACTTCACACAATATTCTAAATGCAATCTCACCAACGTCTTATACAACATCTCTGGCAGCTTGTTCCATACACCCACCCACCACCATTTGTGTGAAAAAGTTACCCCTCAGATTCCTATTAAATCTTCTCCCCTTCACCTTAAACCTATGTCCTCTGGTCCTCGATTCACCTACTCTGGGCACGAGACTCTGTGCATCTACCCGATCTATTCCTCTCATGATTTTACACACTTCCTCTTATCATTTTTCATTCAGTAGAAACAAGGAACTGCAAATGCTGGTTTGCAAAAGAGGAGACAAAGTGCTGGAATAACTCAGCGGGTCTGGCAGCATCTCTGGAGACAGTCCGAAGAAGTCTGAAACGTCACCTATTCATGTTCTCCAGAGATGCAGCCTGATCCACCGAGTTACTCCAATACTTCATTCAGTACCATTTGTCCCAGTCAGGGTAGTTCAGTTTAGTTTATGGTCACATGTACCGAGGTACAGTGAAAAGCTTTTGTTGCGTGCTAACCAGCCAGCGGAGAAACAATACATGATTATGACTATCCCAATACATGATTACAGTCGAGTCATTCATAGAGTACAGATATACGCGATGAAGGGAATAACATGAATAACGTTTGGTGCAAGAAAAAGCCAGTAAAGTCCGATCAATGATAATCCGAGGGTCTCCATTGAGGTAGATAGTAGTTCAGGACTGCTCTGCAGTGTGGTAGGATGGTTCAGTTGCCTGATAACAACTGGGAAGAAACTGTCACCTCCAGATTCATGGACAGTTTTTTTCCCAGGTGTAATCAGGCAACCGAATCATCCTACCAACAACTAGAGAGCAGTCCCCAGTACATTCAGCAGCTCATTCTACTCTTCTGCTGCAATAATGTCGATGACTAATTCCTTAAGACAGAGAGGTCAGACATTAGTGAGGTGTCCATGGGGTGACAGAGTAGTGTCGCTAATAGAACCACTGTCTCACAACACCAGTGACACTCATTCAATCCTGACCTCCCATGCTGTCTGTGTGGAGTTTGAACGTTCGCCCAATGAATGTTCTCCCTGCACACATTGAGTGTGTTTCTTCCCAGTGCCAGTCTAACTTGTCCTTAATTGCCCCGAACAGAACAGCAATCTGTTGGTGATGTCAGTGGAGGGAGGTTAAAGCAGGATTACTGCAAGATTAATATGAATGGGTGCTTGTGGTTTGCTGCGGTTTCCAAGGACTGCATGGTTTTACATTGCATATTACATCTAAGGTGCTTGGTGGCTCCAATGGTGACTGACTTAAAAGTGACTGATACAAACTTGACGAGAGTTGTCCCATGCTGCATTTGCACTAGTGAAAGGTATGGATAGAATAGATGTGGAGAGGATGTTTCCACTAGTGGGAGAGTCTAGGACCAGAGGTCATTGCCTCAGAATTAAAGGACGTTCCCTTAGAAAGGAGATGAGGAGGAATTTCTTTAGAGGGTGGTGAATCTGTGGAATTCATTGCCACAGACGGCTGTGGAGGCCAAGTCAATGGATATTTTTAAGGCAGAGATTGATAGATTCTTGATTAGTACGGGTGTCAGGGGTTATGGGGAGAAGGCAGGAGAATGGGGTTTGGAGGGAGAGATAGATCAGCCATGATTGAATGGCGGAGTAGACTTGATGGGCCAAATGGCCTCATTCTGCTCGTATCACTTATGAACATAAGCCCACAGCAGCATTGGAGGCCACCTCCAATTAGCATTAAACTGTCAAACCTAGAATGGGAGGAATCCGCCAGCAGGTTCCTGATTGTCCCTTGCTGGCATTGATACCCTGTGCCTAAGCGGTCAAATAGCTTGTCTTGCCTCCCGCGCACCGGCAACTAATTTGGTTGAGCAGCGGAGCGCCCCTGTGGAATGTAATCCCTGTCTGAACTGACAGCTTCAGTGGGAGGATCAACGAGGGATCAGGAAAGAAAGTAAAGCTAATTGCTCAATCAAAACAAAAGTTAATTAAAATTGAAGATAATCAGCGGCAATTTAGCGAAGGATTACACCGCAGCACTGGAGCACAGGACAGGTTAATTTCACCATATGCGGCTGTATTCACGTTTGAAAAAGTACAGCAGATCAGAGCTGCCTTGAAATTAAACTTAAGGACTCATCCAGGGCATGTGGAATTCTTATGCCATTACTCCTCAAACTGACACGATGTTACAGTTTGCTCTGCCAATTTTCTTAGCAACTTCCACTATTCGTTTTATCTCTGGGACAAACACAAACAAGATGCTACGGTTGTTTCACAAAAGAAAAATTTGCTGCAGGAAAGCAGGCCAATGACATTATTAAAACGATCTCTCTTTGAAACATAGGCTGATACTCTGCCACGCTCACCGTAAAAAAACTTCAGTGTAGAGTACAAAAAAGCAATGCAGGACCCATGCGTGGGCATGTTACTTAGATAAACACAACGATCGCTGCATCGTTTGGTTTTTCATAACCAAATAAACCCTGGATTGATCCTGGAGAGGGTCCAGAGGAGGTTTACGAGAATGATCCCAGGAATGAGTGGGTTAACATATATATGATGAGCTTTTGACTGCACTGGGCCTGTACTCGCTGGAGTTTAGAAGGATGAGGGGGTAATCTTATTCAAATGTACCGAATAGTGAAAGGCCTGGATAGAGTGGATGTTGAGGAGACGTTTCTACTAGTGGGATAGTCCAGGACCAGAGGCCACAGCCTCAGAATAAAAGGACGTACTTATAGAAAGGAGATGAGGAGGAATTTCTTTAGTCAGAGGGTGGTGAATCTGTGGAATTCATTGCCACAGATGGCTGTGGAGGTCGTCAATGGATATTTTAAAGGCGGAGATTGACAGATGCTTGTTTCGTACGGGTGTCAAGGGCAATGGAGAGAAAGCAGAAGAATGGAGTTGAGAAGGAAAGATAGATCAGCCATGATTAAATGGGCCGAATGGCCTAATTCTGCTCTAACTCATAAAATCCCATTTCCTTGGGGAAAAAAAAACCATCTGACGTCAACTGCAAAATCTTTTTCAAGAGAGTTGAAGGCACAACAATTCTATATTGTGTTTGATATGTACTCTGACTTTCAGGCAAAATATGAACCAGATGCGTCGTGCTGCTGTATGTTTTAACAAACTCCCTTCTCATTCATCTGAGAGTATGTTTCGTAAAATGGATACTGCAAGATTTTTTCATTTCACTGCCAGCAACTAAAATGCACCAGAGCATTAGTCACCACCCACTTTTCTCCCTTATTCCTCGTTGAATAATTCACTTTGAAATTGCGGTCTGTAAAAATGGTTACTTTTTTTACGAGGATGTTGCCAAGACCCAAGGGCGTGAGTTATATGGAGGGGTTGTGCAGGCTAGGATTTCATTCCTTGGAGCGCAGGAGGATGAGGGGTGATCTTATAGACGTGCACAAAATCGTGAGAGGAATGGATCGGTAAACCCAGAGCAGGGTGATCGAGAACCAGAGGGCATAGGTTGAAGGTGAGGTGGGAAAGATTTAATAGGAACCTGAGGGGAAGCTCTTTTTTCACAAAGGTGGTGGGTGTATGGAACAAGCTGCTGGAGGAGGCAGTTGAGGCAGGTACTATCGCAATGTTTAAGAAACATTTAGAACAGGGTAGATATAGAGGGATATGGGCCAAATGCAGGGAGGTGGGACTAGTGTATATGTTGGTTGGCGTGGGCAATTTGGTCCAAGTGGCCTGTTTTTTATAAACATAGAAACATAGAAAATAGGTGCAGGAGTAGGCCATTCGGCCCTCCGAGCCTGCACTGCCATTCAATATGATCATAGCTGATCATCCAACTCAGTATCCTGTACCAGCCTTCTCTCCATACCCCCTGATCCCTTTAGCCACAAGGGCCACGTCTAACTCCCTCTTAAATATAGCCAATGAACTGCCCTCAACTGCATTCTGTGGCAGGGAATTCCAGAGATTCACCACTCTCTGTGTAAAAAATGATTTTCTCATCTCAGTCCTACAAGATTTCCCTTTAATCGTTAAACTGTGACCGCTTGTTCTGGACTTCCCCAACATCGGGAACAATCTTCCTGCATCTAGCCTGTCCAACTCCTTCAGAATTTTGTAAGTTTCTATAAGATCCCCCCTCAATCTTCTAAATTCTAGCAAGTACAAGCTGAGTCTATCCAGTCTTTCTTCATATGAAAGTCCTGACATCCCAGGAATTTTACGCTTTATGACTCTGTGACTGCTTCATATATTAGTTGGGGCAGGTATTATTGCAATTTCTAAGTAGGTTGGTGCCTCCCAACCAAAATAGCAGGAAAATTCCACTGGGCTATCCTGCATGTTATCACTATTATGTTGCAGAAACCATTGAATATTGATCAAGTGCATGCATTTGGACTGATTTTCCATCTCACAACCCAAGGTTAGTGTAGTAAATTGTATCACTATTGCTGCCTTGACTGAGACCACTTAACCTCAGCACACACTCCGACAATTAGGCTGATCGCACAATGTAATTACTAACTCACCAAACAGTGGAGCTCGCATGCTAGTAATTTAACAGAAGATCTCACGTTAGCATGGAATAGTTCACAGCGGGTCAGTATTTAACTCACTTGACATAAATGCTTCACTATTCAAGGTAAACACAGAAGTCAATCTATCCAAGCAACATAGAGTGTAAGAAGGAACTGCAGGTGTTGGTTTGCAATGAAGATAGACACAAAATGCTAGAGTAGCTCCGCAGGTCTGGCAGCATTTCTGGAGAAAAGGAATAGGTGACGTTTTGGGTCAAGACCCTTCAAAATCTGCTTGAGGAAAAAAAAGATACAAAGTGCTGGAGTAATTCAGCGGGTCAGACAGCATCTTTGCAGAACATGGATAGGTGATGTTTTGAATCAGGACCCTTCAATCTGCAGAAGGGGTCCGACCCAAAACGTCCCCTATTCATTGTCTCCAGCGATGCTGTCTGGCCCGTTGAGTTACTCCAGCACTTTGTATCTTTTTATGTAAATGAGGATCTGCAGTTCCTTGTTTCTACAATCTCTGGAGGAACTGGGCGGGTCGATCAGCATCGATGAGGGGGAAAGGGATGGTCGACATTTTGGGTCAAAACCATGCATTGGGACTAAGAGTGGAGAGGGAGGATAGCAGAGTAATATGAGAGGGGCAGTCACGAGACAGGGGCCAGTCGGAGATTGGTGGACTGAGGAGTGAAAGATGAGAGTGAGATTAACATTTCCAGACCCTGATATCTGGCTATGGAGTTAATTGTCAATGGCAATGGCAGCCATTTTACATCTACTTCTGACCGTTCTTCTTCAGTTACAATCAAAACTCAGCAAGTTCCTGGGAAAGGGACATAGACACTAAATGCTGGAATAACTCAGCGGGGCAGGCAGTATCTCTGGAGAGTAGTAATGGGTGACGTTTCGGGTCGTGACTGCAGATAGACATAAAATGCTGGATTTTATGTCTATCTGCAGTTTAAACCAGCATCTGCAGTTCCTTCCGACACAAGTTCCTGGGAAAGATATCTATGGAAAAGATGTGTTACCATTAAGAGTCTTTATCTTCCCTGCTTTGGGAGGGGCACATGAAATGGTGGCTCCCATAGGATTATTGGAAGATGCCTACATCCATCAGCGACTCAGTTATGTGATAGGGTTCAGTACCAGCACTCAAGAACACTTCAAAATAGAGTTAGACTTCCTCTTGATTAAGCAGCATTGCTTCTTTTATAATACATAAACAAAACAAAATCAACAAAGATCTAGTTGGAAAACATAATTATGAACAGACCCACCTCGGGAAGCTTCTAATTAAGGAATCAAACCCTGATGCTAGGATGGAGAGTTTGCCAAGAAATGGCAGGAACTGCAATCAATCGTATCGCATTTACCAAACTGCCTTATTTTAGCATCATTAAACCTAATTAAAATTGTTTCTGCAAATATGATATCTGAACTGCAAAACTGCTGACAAAGTCTGAGGCTAAGGGTGATTCAATCCTTTCAGCGTTGTAAGCCATACCCACATAAAAAGAAGATTAAAGCACGTCTTGGTTCCCAGCAATGAGGAGGCCGTGAGTTTTTTTCCCTCTCTTCCACAGTGTGGGTGGATACAGAGAAAATGATCAATGACACAAAAACGCACACCGCCGATCAAGTAGTGAGGGAAAAAGACACACAGAGGAGCAAGTAGTGCCACCAGGGTATCATTCAGTAGGTAACTACTGAAAAGATGTTGTAGCAATACAGAACTAAACACCTACGCCTGAAGTTCTTCTCCCCTCCAGTTCAGCGCAAACCATTCACTCATGTATTTATCAATTTATCATTGCTAAATTAGTAGGACGGATGCAGTTGCAAAGTCGGATCCGATTACTTCTGGACCGCTGTGCTTAGATTTTACAAAGGGAGTCTATTTGCGTTCTCTTATTAAAAAAACACACATAAACTCTCTGAAACACACCCAAATCACTGCACAGTGCAATAACGCGCCCGCCCCAATAATCATTGCCTTCTTGGTCTCCTGCTGCTTGTAAATGGGAAATAAACTACTCACATTGATGATTTATGTTAGAGAGGAAAACAGCCTCTATTTAAAAAAGCTACACCTTAAAGAAACTTCAGTGACATATTTTCAACACTACTACTTCGTAAACAGGCTGTCAGACATGCTCCTCCGACAGTGAACTGTACAGAATGAATGCAGACCGAGTTTAACGACACAGCACTCCTCATGTGGCAACGTTGAGAAAATCAAAGGGATTTTTTGCCTTTTCAGCCCCTTCTTGCAAGAATTACGTGGAAGGTTCAGTCCAATTAATGAGTCCACAGTAATTTGACTCTATTTTTCTCAATTATTTCGGAAAGATTTTTTTAACTGTTAATTTGGTTCAATCTGTGTGGTTCTCACTTCACTGACAGAGTCAGAACAAATTATCATTTCTCCCTTGTCAGTTCTCTCAGCACTTTTAGCTAGTCTGGTGCATCTGGTAAATTCTTATCTCCAACACACTTTCTTTACACGTTACTGTATTTCAGTTCTTTACGTACATTCTACATTCACATCGTTTTGCAGGGAACGGAGGGAGGTTGGTCGCATGCAGGCAAAGCGGATTAGTTTGACTTGGCATCATGTTCGACATGGATATTGTGGGCTGAAGTGCCTGTTCCTGTTCTGTACTGTTCTGTGTGCACTGATATTTTGTGCGTGGCTCAATTTAACCCATTCCATCAGAACCCTTCTCCTCATTAATCCCCAAACTGATGCTCATTTTCTTACTGAATGTCTGTTCTCTCGAAAACACAGAAATCATGTTTAGAGTTTTATAGTAGAACTGGAAGAGAAAAGCAAGTTAATTATTATTAATGGGTTAGGAGGGAGAGATAGATCAGCCATGATTGAATGGCGGAGTAGACTTGATGGGCCGAATGGCCTAATTCTGCTCCTATCAGTTATGACCTTAATTATAACAGGATGTAGAAGAAATAACTTGAGCCACACATAAAGCTTAGATGGCATCAAGGGCAAAAACAGAAACTGTAAACACTCAGCAGGTCACACAGAACGTATATGAAATGCCATCTACCTGAGCCTTTAACTCTGTATCTTCCACTGTGGATATTGCCTGACCCGCTGAGCATTTCCAAGGCTTCCTGTTTTGTTATTTCAGATTTACAACACCGGCAGTTTTTTTTTTTCGGGGGATTTTCATTTACTTCTGAGAACACATGAAGACTTTCTTTGAAGGCGCTTGGGGAGAATTTGCAACTAGGGAATATTAGACAGTATTTATTTACGTATAGTATACCTTGACCACAGCCAGAAGTAAGTGCTGCTCTGCAGAATGTTTCCTGCTGAATTCAAGCGAGTGCGTTACTATCTGGGACATTTTGTGACTTGCTGAGAGAGCTCACTGCATATGCTATTTTGAGGACTCACCTGGAGAGAAAATCAATGGCACTTATATTTTTTGGTAACTTGCAGAAACAGCTCTTTGAACTCGAATCTTTTGGAGTTTGTAAAAGGATTTCACCATAAATAATCTTAGGAAATCCAATAAGTGACCACCCCACTTTCTCTCTGGGAACTCAAAGGACAGAACTGTAGCCATTGCTTTGGAATTCTTGGATAAACCCAATTAACAGAATTACACATTTCCTGGAGGAACAAGGAACTGCAGATGCTGGTTTACAAAAAAAAAAGACACAGAGTGCCAGAGTAACTCAGCGGGTCAGACAGCACCTCTTGAGAACATGGATAGGTGATGTTTCGGGTCCAGACCCTTCTTCACACTGGGAAAGAAGGGACTGAAGAAGAGTCCCATCCCAAAACGCCACCTATCCATGTTCTCAAGAGGTGCTGCCTGATCTGCTGTGCCCCTGTCCCATTTAGGAAACCTGAACGGAAACCTCTGGAGACTTTGCGCCCCACCCAAGGTTCCCGGAGGTTTTTGTCAGTTTCCCTACCGGCTTCCACTACCTGCAACCTCCGGCAACCACCTGCAACCTCCGGGAACCGCATGGAAACCTTGGGTGGGGCGCAAAGTCTTCAGAGGTTTCCGTTCAGGTTTCCTAAGTGGGACAGGGGCATTACTACGGCACTTTGTGTCTTTTTTTCACATTAGTTCAACCTCAATACACTGGGAATGTTGGAAGCATCTGAGAATGATACAGCACAGAATTAGAATCTTCGGCCCATTACATCCACACCAACCATCAAGTACCTGTCTATACTAATCCCATTAACCAATGCTTGGTTTGGAGTCTACTACACCTTGGTGATTTAAATGTCTGTCCAGATGCTACTGAAAATGTTTGTACATTTAGTGGCATCTGCTTCCACCACGTACTCAGGCAGTGAGTTCAGATTGCAGTCGCCCTTCAGTGTAGGAAAAAAATAATTGTCAGATCTCCTTTATACTTCTCACTCCTCATGAGTGCTCTCACAGTACCATCATTTGAAATTCATAAAAGGATCGTTCCATTTTGCTTTGCAGCAAAGCATGAAATGTGTCATCAAAATGCAATGTGGATTAATTAGCCTTGGATCATAAGCTTCTGTATGCCACTCAAAATCATTTAGATAAAAAATACCAGGCAGAGAAACTAAGAGAAGACTTTTAATGTGGCGCCCCCATCACATGTTTTGGCATTTTCCCTCCTTAATCCATTTCACGTAGCCTATCTACCACAATGCAGGGAAATAAGCTTTAATGATCAATGCTAAACACAGCTCAAAGTATCGGTCAACAGTAATTTCCCCTCTGCATTCTTAACATCACCTTGAAGACAACAAATCCAGCGTTTAATTTCTTCCCCGCAATCTTAACTGCAACTGCTCCTGAGTTTTGACTTGTAGCGTAACATATAACCAAATGCAAATTACATTTTGGACTTTCTACCCTTCTTCCCTCGTCCTGAGAAATTCAAAAAACAAATTTGTCTTCCAGTCAAAGGCGAGCCCATTGCCAATTAGTTTCTCTAGATGTGTCAAAAGGATAGCAAAGTAATTGGCTGTGCTTATCCACTCTCCTCCAAGACATCACTTAATGTCCTCGGATAATCCCCACAGATCTTGCCTTTGCTCCGAGTTAAGATACCTTTGACCTGTAACCTTCCTATAATAAATTACATCTACTGTTGAAAAATATCCCATCAAAAGTCGTACTGACCTGTACCTCTGGAAGCATGCCATTTTCCAACACAAAGCAGCATGCAAATGTTTACCATGTAGCAGCAGAATCACTTTACAATATGAATGATTTCATCAGGCAAGTCATCAGATAGATAGATAGTGTTAAACAAAAAGTTTGAAATTACAGCGATACAAGGCATTGATGGACCAGACAAATATGAGTGATCATCCAGGTCTTTGTTTTAAAAAGTGTTACTATTCTGATTCATTCACTATTTTACATGATCAAGTGGAATCGCAGCCCAGTGCGAGGGCTTTTCCGTGTAAAACATAAATGAGTAGCAGATGAGTGGATACGTACAATAGCGTTGGTCCATGTAGCCATTTCGGGGGTCCACGGACAAACAGACTGCCCGGTAGGGAGTTTGCGGCTCGGTTAAATGCGGCAGTGAGCCCAGAGAGTTCTTGATTTTTGAGGAAGAGCTAGTGTCTTCACTGGAGCTGCACGGATCTTCATTTATCTTGCAATAGGACTGCCCTGTCCCGTGTGGCCGCATCGAGACTGCATTCCTGCGCTCCCTTATATAGTCAGGCCAGGGGCTTTCGATTTCTGTATGGAGGAAGGGGAAACAATAACAATTTACCTGTCATGGATATCTTTATTGAAACTTAAGCAATAATCCTATCCCCCAATATGTTTTATTGCCGTTAAGATATTCGTCATGCTTCCCCCCCCCCGCCCCCACACACACAATACCTGTATATCATTCACATGTTTGACTGAAGTATTGATTTTGATCAATACTTTTAATACAATTAAAATTGAAAAGGTTTGCAACTGATTTTCTAATATTCAGAACTGTAACTGTAACACTCTAACTCCATGCAGATCTTCAGACATTTGAAATCATGTCTCTTTTTACATCTAATTGTGTAAAACCCATTGATGTGAGATTATTTCTAAGGCTTTCCAAATACGTTTTCCAATTACTCTCAGGTTCATGAATGATTTTGGAATAATGAATGCAGCCACAGAAAAAAGTGACGGAAAATTACAAAACTGTTTTTTTGCTGGGAATCTGACATGTTAATTTGGTTTCTTCTTCTTCCACGGATGCTGCCTGACCTGCTGGGTGTTTCCAACATTTTCTGTCCTCATTTAAAAAAAAAAGGAAATTGGGTGAATTTCTGCAGTCAACCTGGCACACGGGAAGGCACTAACACTGGCATGGTTCCACAGGGGGGGCTCCTAATAGCACACTGGCTGCAGTGAAGGTTGGCATCAGAAGACCCTCCTCAAAGGTTGGCATCACCACACATGGTCTGCCATCCGTGTGCGATGCCACAAGGTATCGGCATCACCATGCTGTCCTGGAGGGATCAGCATGAAGCGCCGCCCTGCAGGGCTGACACCAATGCGCAGTCTTGCAGCGAATAACATCAACGCTCAGTCCTGCAGGAGCTAGCACCAATGCATGTCCTGATGAGACTGCTGGCACCAACTCACAGCCTTGCAGGGGCTGGCACCAAAGCACAGTCATGCAGCAACTGGCACCAACATGCAGTCTTGAAGCGGCTGGCACCAACATGCAGTCCTGCAGGGCCCAGCACCAATGCACAGTCTCCGAGGGGATGGCACCAATGGCAATCAATCACTATCACAATAATACTTTATTAGCCAAGTATGTTTTAGAAACATAGAAACATAGAAAATAGGTGCAGGAGTAGACCATTCGGCCCTTCGAGCCTGCACCGCCATTCAATATGATCATGGCTGATCATCCAACTCAGTATCCTGTACCTGCCTTCTCTCCATACCCCCTGATCCCTTTAGCCACAAGGGCCACATCTAACTCCCTCTTAAATATAGCCAACGAACTGGCCTCAACTACCTTCTGTGGCAGAGAATTCCAGAGATACACCACTCTCTGTGTGAAAAATGTTTTCCTCATCTCGGTCCTAAAAGATTTCCCCCTTATCCTTAAACTGTGAACCCTTGTTCTGGACTTCCTCAACATCGGAAACAATCTTCCTGCATCTAGCCTGTCCAACCCCTTAAGAATTTTGCAACATACGAGGAATTTCATAGTGGCGGGCAACACCAAGGGGCACAGTCCTACAGGGGCCTGGCACCAATGTGCCATCTGGCAGGGTTGGTATCAGTGCAAGATCCTGCAGGGGGGCTGGCATCTTTGCATACAGTCCCTCAGGAGCTGGCACCTATGCACCAAGCCAGTAATGACAGACTTCGGAACGCCAGCCCAGACACTGTTCCAAAGAGGGTGCCATTCCAGAGGATGCTGGTGCCATACATCGCCCAAGAGTGCATTGGCATTAGTGTACAGTCCAATGTACAAAATCATGAGAGGAATACATGAGGTAGACTCACAGAGATTCTTACCCAGAGTAGTGGAATCGAGTACCAGAGGACATAGGTTTAAGGTGAGGGGGGGAAATTTAATAGCAATGTGAGGGGGTAACATTTTTTCACACAGAGGGTGGGTGGAACAAGCTGCCAGAGGAGATAGTTGAGGCAGGTACTATCGCAACATTTAAAAAACATTTTCACAGGTACATGGATAGGACGAGTAGAGGGATATGGGCCAAACGCAGGCAGGTGGGACTAGTGTATGTGGGACTAGTGTAGATGGGACATGTTGGTCAGCATGAGCAAGTTGGGTAGAATGGCTTGCTTCCACTCTGTAGGACTCTAACTGAAATTAAAGATCAGGATATTGGCCAGTCTGGCATCAAGTGATCCCGTTGAGATGTACAGTCAGGACATTGTCCAAAACAGCTTAAATGTATTTTCAGTCATCCTGGGCTGGAGGTTTGAATAACAAGTGATGAAGAAGGGGGGAAAAAAAAGTTAACAGCAAAAGACAAGGACATTTTTCTCTGAATCCCAAAAATTAAAATCAGTGTTTCCCTATACTTTCTTCGACGTTTCAAATAATGTTTTTGAGCAAAATCCACAAAAGTTGCACCAGAAAAAAGTAAACGTTGCCAAATTTTAAAGAGCAGCAGACAGTTCAACGGCGGAGCGCGACAGAAATAGTAACAGCCTGTTAAGTTTCAAAAGAGAAGTCAAGTTTACCTTATCGTAGAGAGAGAGAAAATGTCCCTGCCAGACACCAACAGACTCGGGAAACTATCAGACTGCGTTTTTTTTTCTCCTAACTGCAATTTACCGCGGCGCATCAAAGATCCACACCAGGCTGCCTGGCAGTTAACTGCAGCATGAATGGTACAAGTGTGTTGTGCCATCGATCTATATTGTTCTCTGGGTTGTTCTACATTTTCCTTTATGGTAAGTTCCCTGTGGGTTTTCGAACTGGAGCAGAGATATACATCACCGAGCAGGATTTATTGGAGGTTGAGGGGGGGGGGGGGGGGGGAGAGAATTAAACATCACAGCTGTATCATATCAACATGCCGAAAATGTACAGTCAAGAAGAGACCAGGAACACAGCGTTTTATCTTTCAAACTTTCGAACTCCCTGTAGTCTTACTCCCCAAGCCTGGCGCAAAAGAAGCTTTCAATTAAAATGTTTTACTTAAAAGCAAAATCTCCTAAGTAATTATGCAACCTCTCAAAATTAGACAGCTATTCCTTCTTGGGGGGGGGGGGGGACGGGACACAATCATGGCAGATGGTAAATGGACTGAAATTGTGAACGTTTGCAAAATAAAATGACCTGGAAAGTTATAAAATTGTCATTAAAATTAGCCGTGTACTCACAGGGGTGGTTTCGACCATTCGTTCGGGCGATGGAAGGATTTGAGCCGTGTCTTGCCTTAAACTTGCATAAAGCCTTGAATGGATCGACAGCTTTTCAAATGCTACCCAGAACAATGAGCCCATTTCAATATGAAGCTCCCTCTCTCCCCCCCCCTCTCTCTCCCCTCCCCTCCCCTCCTCCGTGCGATTAACATTCAGACCCATGCCCTTAGAAAAAGGCGAGTTATTTTCTAGTTAAAGGTTTCGGAGGAGCAGAGGGTCAGGTGGCTAATCATTAAATCAAACTTGTGTTATCCTTTCACAATTACTCCGACTGAAAGGAAAGGGTTTATTTCTTCCAGTTTATGTGGGACAAATAACTCCAGAAAACATTCGCAGGAATTTTTCTTAAAAGGGTCAATAATGGCATCAATTGCAAGAAAACTTTACACCGGGTCTGCTGGCTGCATTGCATTTGGTTAAGGCATGTTTTTTTAACAAATTGTTTTCCAAACAGCTTTCTCCCGTTTTCTCTCTCGGCAGTAAAAAAAAAAGGCAAAGCTGTAAAAGTCGGGGAATGTGCAATCTGTGCTCTAAGGACCCGTCCCGGCCCAATCTCGAACCCACACCACTCTTTCACTGCGACGGCTTAGACGCACAATACCCAAACTTTTCAATGGGGCAACCCAGCCGTGAAAAAAGAATCGCTTGTTCTCTCGCAAACCTAATGACAAGGAGCCAGAGGAACTCTTTTTAAAAAAATGTTCCCTTCAAAAACTTCCAGGGCTAATTGTGGCCGGGAGTTCCATTTGAACCATGCGATCAACATGTTTCATAGCTGTTAGCCGCCCCCAAGTAAAACAGAATAGACTCCTCTTTTTTTCCACCGCTCCTCGCCCCATCCCACCCTTCAGTTCTAACCAGAAAAGTAAGTCGGCGTTATTGGCCTGGAAGTATGTTGCTAATATTTGCCAAGTAAATTTTGAAACAGCTTGGAGCGAGTCCCTGATTCCAAATGAAAGGGGACGCGTGCTTCTCTCTTTCCTGCACTTTTTGTTTGGTTATTCATTTCAGGACGTGGTGGGAACGGGGGCGAGTTTTCAAGGGAGCGCTCCTCTCAGTACTTGGGACTAACGACACCGCGCACGGCCCTTCATTGAGCTGTGAGCTAATATTGTAAAAAGACCTAAACTGTGAGTGCATGTACAAAGCCCATCGGCAAACTGCAATATTGATCTTTGCACGGGCTCAGAGAATGCCTTAGTGGACTCAACGAGTTTGGACAAATACTTGTACCACTGTTGCCTCTCTCTTAAGAGTTTGTCGAGATGGTACTTCAGCGCTTCCCTGGAAGTGCTCTTTGAGACCCCTGCAATCCATCAAAGAATGCAAATTGGCATGGCAGACAAAAAAAAAACAGGGAGGCAGACATGGGCGTGTTAAGTAACGGTGCAAGCCGCGGAGAGAGAGAGGAGAGAGAGCGGTCTGAAAATAAATCCCCTTTCCGCATTCATGTCGTTAACAAACCGAGCCGAACAAATACAAAGCGAAACAAAACAATACATCGCCGGATTGCAAACATTTACCGAAGAAAACATCAACAATTGCATCTCTTCCCACGGGGCAAATGTTTAAAAGTAACTTTTCTTTAATACACAACCACATCCTTTATCTGTTGCAATGACCTACAGACGCTGGTGATCACTGGAGATGGAAGATAGTTACTCCAGCATTTTGTGTCTATCTTCAAATTCTTTATCTCACCGGGTCTGGAGTTTGATTAGGGTGGAAATATGTTCCTGCAGCTTTTTGTTGGTTTTGATATTTTGCTGAACGACAGATAGATCGCCAAATTAACTTTTTTTTCTCTCCACTAATATTAATTTGCCAGACATCTTCCTTCACTCTGCCTCTACCACACCCACTTCCTATTTTGGTTACAGCTCTTGCACCTCCCGTTTCCCAGCTGACTGATCAGAAAAGGCAACATCATCGCGTTGTTTTCGTTGCGCCCGAATTGCCCCCCAAAAACTCAGATTCATTCATTGACGAATTATATTTAAAAAAAACAAACGCTAAATAGCTACTCGCGCGAAGTGGTAACGCTAGGATATCACCGACACATTCAGGAACAACACCAATTTACTGACACAGTGGTAACCTGTGGTGAAATGTGGCGGCGAGCGGCTTTTTGTGTGTGCATCTAATTGGGGCAACTCGCCGCTGCTAGTTTGTATTTTCACATGCCACTCTATAAATCAACTTCGAATTGCTTTAGGAGCATGTAGACAGAGCCATTTCTCATTGCTTTCGTTAACCCTTCAGCTGCCCGAATCGCAGCATGTTTTAATCTCCAAATGAATCAGGAGCATTTTCACACGCATTTTCACACCGAGGAATCGAAAATCCCGATATTTCACTCTCAAAGTCCGTGTAGCTTTGCTACCACCGCTGATGTGGATGATTTAAGGCTGCATCCCCCAAATCCCCCCTTTTTATTGCTCGTCCCCGGTATTTACTGATTTGGTCTCCACTGTGGACATGTTTAATTTCCCAACACTGGAACAGTGTATTTGAATTTGTTATTACAGCACCGCCCAACACACCGGCTTCTAAACTAAAGATAGGCACAAGAAGCTGGAGTAACTCAGCGGGACAGGCAGCATCTCTGGAGAGAAAGAATGGGTGACGTTTCGGGTCGGGACCCTTCCTCAGACTGAAGAACATCAGTCTGAAGACGGGTTTCGGCCCGAAACGTTGCCTATTTCCTTCGCTCCACAGATGCCGCTGCACCCGCTGAGTTTCTCCAGCACTTTTGTCTACCTTCATTCATTCGGAGATGCTGCCTGTCCCGCTGAGTTACTCCAGCTTCTTGTGGTTCAAACCAGCATCTGCAGTTCCTTCCTCCCGGTTAGTTACCTACATATTAAAGTCATCGGACCAGCTAACGGCTTTCCAGTCTAAGACACCAGAATTATTTTGTCTGTTAGGGAATGAGTCTGCAGAAGGATCCCGATCCGAAACGTCGCCTATCCATGTCCCCCAGAGATGTTGCCGGATCCACTGAGTTACTCCAGCACTTGGCGCTTTATTTTGTAAACCAGCATCTGCAGTTCCTTGTGCCTACGGCGAGTGGACCCGGTTACATGAAGAAAGTTGGACACAAAGCTCTGGAGTAACTCGGGCAGCATCTCTGGAGGACGTGGTTAGGTGGCGATTCGGGTCGAGACTGATTCTCGACCCGCAACATCATCTGGGATGTCAGGACTTTCATATGAAGAAAGACTGGATAGACTCGCCTTGTACTCGCTAGAATTGAGAAGATTCAGGGGGGATCTTATAGAAGCTTACAAAATTCCTACGGGGATTGGACAGGCTAGATGCTGGAAGATTGTTCCCGATGTTGGGGAAGTCCAGAACAAGGGGTCACAGTTTAAGGATAAGGGGGAAATATTTTAGAACCGAGATGAGAAAAACATTTTTCACACAGAGCTTGGTGAATCTCTGGAATTATCTGCCACAGAAGGTAGTTGAGGCCAGTTCATTGGCTATATTTAAGAGGGAGTTAGATGTGGCCCTTGTGGCTAAAGGGATCAGGGGGTATGGAGAGAAGGCAGGTACAGGATACTGAGTTGGATGATCAGCCATGATCATATTGAATGGCGGTGCAGGCTCGAAGGGCCGAATGGCCTCCTCCTGCACCTATTTTCTATGTTTCTATCTATCCATGTTCTCCGGGGATGCTGCCCGACCCGCTGAGTTACTGACGAAGGGTCTCGACCCGAAATGTCACCCACCCAGAGATGCTGCCTATCCCGCTGAGTTACTCCAGCATTTTGTGCCTATCTTCGGCGTAAATCAGCATCTGCAGTTCCATCCTACACATTTCCTTTACTCCAGCACTTTGTGTGTTAACCAGCATCTGCAGTTCTTTGTTTCTGCGTGAAGAAAGTTGCTTTTTTTTGCACCTTTCGCGGCCTCGGAACTTCTTTAAAAAAATCCCTCCAAATTATTTATAGTGCAACGAATCGGGTTGTGTAAATCAATATCCCACGAAGAACAACGAATACAGACACGTTGATCGAGGATAAGTTTTGGCCAGGTCAAAGCCTAATAAAAAATTAAGGAATAAATACATTGAAAACGGAAGCGGGGTGATTATTAAATGTCAAGGTCTTTTTTTCACATGTTCTATACGGACAAATAAACTGCATTTAGTTTTCCCGTGCCACACACCACTCACACCAAGAGGAGAAAGTGAGATTATTGGCAATACGCGTTGTCCAATAGCTAAAGAAAACCCAGTAAACCCGCAAGCCCAGTAGTTCCTAACATAACATTTCAGAAAACAATAAAACCAACTAGTAGCTTGCAACATCCAGCGCAGTTTGGCTGACACCATGTTAACGAGCGAGCAACCACACGTAACTCGACGGGTAAAGTCACCGCCTCTTGAAACAGTAGCAGCCGGAAAAAAAAGACCTTCTCCAGACACGGAGGAAAATGTTACCAGCGCTTTCTGAACACTACTCCCAGTAGATTAATCACTGCCAGTTTATAAACGACGTGCCATTGAGTTGAGAAAGTTACATGTAACATCGATGGTAGTGTGTGTGTGTGTGCGCTTTATGAGTCAGCAAACAAAATAAGTTATGTTGAAATAAGTATTAGTTGATTTATTTTTACCACCGCCTCAACGGGGAGGAGGTGAGGAGAGGGGGCGGGAGGAAGAGGAGAAGGGTTTCGGGGGTTGACTCGGTACAGTTTTATTTTATTTTGGCACATGATTTCACAGCGGGGTTGGATGAAGCTTTGCTCCTGAGACTGAACCTAGGCTGCTTGGTCTCCATCCAAACCACCCCCACCAGTCATCTCAGGGACATCGCTGGCTCAGTAAACTCAAGCACAGGAGGACTACAACAGGTTAACTTGCAAGATGAATCAGTAATAAGGAAAGCACATGCAATGCTAGCATTTATTTTCAGAGGACTGTAATATATTTTTTTAAAAACAGGGATGTAATGCTAAGAGTTTATAAGGCGCGGGGCAGTCCACATTTGGAGTATTGTGAGCAGTTTTGTGGGCCCGTATCTGAGGGAGGATGAGCTGGCGTTGGAGAGGGTCCAGAGGACTTTTACAGGAAAGATGCCCGCAACGATTGGCTTCACGTCTGATGAGCGTTTGACGCCACTGGGCCTGTACTCACTGGAGTTTAGAAGGATGAGGGGAGACCTCAATGAAACTTACGAGCAGTGACAGGCGTGGATAGAGTGGATGTGGAGAGGACGTTTCCACTAGGGGGAGTGTCTAGGACCAGAGGGCACATCCTCAGAATAAAAGAGTTTACCTTTAGAAAGGAGACGAGGACGAATCTCTTTAGACAGAGGGTGGTGAATCTGTGGAATTAATTGCCACAGACGGCTGTGGAGGCCTTCATTGGGTAATTTTTATTGACAGATTTTTAATTAGTATGGGTGTCAAAGGTTATGGGGAGAAGGTAGGAGAATGGGGTTGAGAGGGAAAGATAGATAAGCCACGATCGAAAGGCGGAGGAGACTTGATGGGCCAATTGGCCTAATTCTGCTCCTATGATTTATGAATTTATGAATTCATGAACTACCTCAAGGATCAGTAGAGTGGCAATAGAAAAACATTAAGTGGCATGCTAAGACTGAGTCAAATTTAGCACACACCTTTCTTTTTTAATTGCACAGTGAGTGCTTGCTTCTAACTATAGTCTATTTTCCCTGAAGGAACGGAATGCATACATTGGTTTTTAGCATGGGTTGTAGCTCTCCCTGCGGCACACATGGAACCAGATAGGTCTGGGATTAGAGGGGCGTGCGGTGCTCGCAAAGGCGGGAGCGACAGAACCATATTTAGACTTTAGAGGCACAGCGCAAAACAGGCTCTTCGGTCCACCAAGCCTACTTCGACCTGCTATCACCCCGTACCTTACAGTGTTCCCTACCTACACCATTAGCACAACAAAGTGGGCAAGAGAGACAACACCAGACCTGATTACGCCCCTCCACTTACTCCATGGCAGTAATGCTACCGAGGTAAAGAAGCCAATATTCACACTTTAGTCAGAAAGTTGGTTGTTCAGTTTGTCGTATCCTTTCCCATTTATAGGTAAAATTATTACATGCTCTTATAGAAACTTACAAAATTCTTAACTCTTATAGAAACTTACAAAATTCTTAAGGGGTTGGACAGGCTAGATGCAGGAAGATTGTTCCCGATGTTGGGGAAGTCCAGGACAAGGGGTCACATATTAAGGATAGAGGGGAAATCCTTTAAGACCGAGATGAGAAAAACACTTTTCATACAGAGAGTGGTGAATCTCTGGAATCCTCTGTCACAGAGGTAGTTGAGGCCAGTTCATTGGCTATATTTAAGAGGGAGTTAGATGTAGCCCTTGTGGTTAAAGGGATCAGGGGGTATGGAGAGAAGGCAGGTACGGGATACTGAGTTGGATGGTCAGCCATGATCATATTGAATAGCGGTGCAGGCTCGAAGGGCCGAATGGCCTACTCCTGCACCTATTTTCTATGTATCTATGTATCTATACTCTTTATATTTTTGTGGCATTTAAAAACCAACAGTCACATATGCTGTACAGATGTAGCTCCCAAGTTCTGCACATCCCTGTGTTGTGACTTTCCTAGGATGACACACCAGTGGGCACCCAGCCTGGAAATATTCAATTCCATTATGCGTTGCAGGGATGGGATCTACTGACAAAGACAGTCACACACTGCTCTTCACCAGTCACTGCTCAGAATTGTATATGGAGTGGTTTACCCTGCTTGGTCATAGAGTCATACAGCATGAACACAGACCCTTGGCCCAACTTGCCCACACTGACCAACATGTCCCTGCTGCACTAGACCCACCTGCCGGCATTTAGCCCAAATCCCTCCAAACATGTTCTATCTTTGTGTTTAAGAAGGAACTGCAGATGCTGGAAAATCGAAGGTACACAAAAATGCTGGAGAAACTCAGCGGGTGCAGCAGCATCTATGGAGCGAAGGAAATAGGCAACGTTTCAGGCCAAGGATTTCGACCCGAAACATTGCCTATTTCCTTCGTTCCATAGATGCTGCTGCACCCGCTGAGTTTCTCCAGCATTTTTGTGTACCTCCTATCTTTGTACCTGTCTAAATGTTTCTTAAAAGTTGTGATAGTATCTGCCTCAACTAACTCATCCAGCAGCTCATTCCACACACCCACAACTCTTTGTGTGAAAAAGTTACCCCTCAGATTCCTATTAAATCTTTTCTCACTCTATTTAAACCTCTGCCCTCTGGCTCTCGATTCCCTTACTCTGGGCAAGAGACTCTGTACCGATCTATTCCTCTCATGATTTTGTAAATTTCTATAAGATCACCCCTCACCCCTCAATCCCAGCCTGCTCAACCTCTCTCTATAGCTCAGGCCAAGTCCTGGCAACATCCTCGTGAATCATCCCTGCACCTTTTCTAGCTTGACAACATATTTCTTATGACGACCAGAACTGAACACAATACTCTAAATGCGGCCTTAGAACAGTACAGCACAAGAACCACAATGTCTGTCCTGAACATGATGCCATGCCCATCACTTATCTACATGCACATAATTCATATCCCTCCATTCCCTGCATGTCCATATGCCGATCCAAAAGTCTTTCCAATGCCACTGACGAATCTGTTTCAAGTGGATGAGGTTCCTCAACTTACCTAACTAATGCCCCTGTCCCACTTAGGAAACCTGAACGGAAGCCGCTGGAGACTTTGCGCCCCACCCAAGGTTTCCGTGCGGTTCCCGGAGGTTTTTGTCAGTCTCCCTACCTGCTTCCACTACCTGCAACCTCCGGCAACCACCTGCAACCTCCGGGAACCGCACGGAAACCTTGGGTGGGGCGCAAAGTCTCCAGAGGTTTCCGTTCAGGTTTCCTAAGTGGGACAGGGGCATTAGGCTGTGTTTCTCACTGTCAGATTCAGAGAAGGACTTCATATTTCCTCCTGTACATTGGCGAGACAAAGCAGAGACTCGTGCTCTGCCCGCCAAGGCCTGCTGGTGCTACCGGTTACTTGACATTTTAACTCCTCTTCTCATTTCCAGACCGACCTTTCTGAACGAAGCCTCCTCCATTGCCAGAGCAAGGTCACAGGCAGACTGCCTGAACAGCAGCTCATATTTAGCTTGGGTAGCTTACAACCCAACAGTATGAGCACTGAATACTACAATTTCAAGTAATAACCCCCCCCCCCCCCCAATCTCTCCTCCCATTCCCTTGCCTCCACCTCCCACCCACATTGGTGCGCACACATTTCCCCCACCATCTCCCCTCCACCCCAGTCACCCCTCTCCTTTCCCCTCCTCCCTACGCTCATCCCCCATTCCCGAGACCCACGTTTCCCTTTTATTCCCTTCTCTTTTCCCTCTCCTCCAGATATATGGAGGAGGATTTTAGAGAGATATGGGCCAAATGGGACGAGCCCAACTGCCAACTTGGTTGGCATGGACAAGGTGGGTCGAAGGTGGGTCAAAGGGCCTAGTTCCTTGGGAACTCTTTGCCTGTAGTCGGCATGTACAAGTCGGGCCAATGGAACTGTTGCCATGTTGTATAAATCTATGAATTTCCAGAGTGTAATTCACCTTGACCCAGGGGCTCCAGCAGCACCAAAATTGGGGCTGCCCAGTCTGAAGAAGGGTTTCGGCCCGAAATGTTGCCTATTTCCTTCGCTCCTAGATGCTGCTGCACCCGCTGAGTTTCTCCAGCATTTTTGTGTACCTGCCCTACAATAATGGGGTTGAGAATATTTTTTCGCTTTAATGGAGAATAATAAGCCAAAACCCTCTGCAGTAAACATGGGAATGAGGCCCCAAATCAGTCTTAATCTGCTGTAGCATTTTGTTTTTTTAAGTGTGGTTTGATCTTTAAGAGTTATGTTAATATTAACTACAAAATGGAAAGTTCATGCATACAGATGGGTTTTCTGTCTCTGGTGACTTTATGGATACAATAGTGCAGAGCATTTACAGCACAGTTTAAAGATAGCTGCTGGCACTACAAAGGCAGATTAATCACTACAGCTGGAATCATCTTCAACGTTCAAGATTTGTACTTACCATGGGCTTTCCCTATGTAACAAGCTCCCCCAGGTAACACTGTCCTTCAGGTGGTTTGAGTCTTTAATAATGAATGTCCTCATCCCATTATACCACTTCTCCTGCCTGTATTTCTTTACATCATCTTGTTCCTCTTTTCCCTTCACATCATTCCTTGGTTCCTTTGTTATCCCACAGCTGTGCACACCTGAGAGACCTGACAGCCAGGTCTTCTCCAGTGTGAATGTACGGCAGATAGTAAGACATTGGCTGTGAATAATCTTGGGATGTCTGGACAATGTGAGATCCACTATAGTGTGGAAATTCATCACCAGTTGGTGTGCACAATAGTAGTGGCATGTTTTGTTATGTGTACCTTCAGTTTTTAGTTTAGAGATACAGCCCAAAAACAGGTCCTTCGGCCCACCGAGTCCACACCGACCAGCGATCCCCGCACATCAGCACTGCGTGAATGTGTGTGAGTGATTGGTGGTGGTCGGAGGGGCCGTAGGCGCAGATTGGCAGCCACGCTTCCGTCAGTCTGCCCCAGGGCAGCTGTGGCTACAGAAGTAGCTTACCACCACCGAGTGTGACTGAGGAGTGAATGAATAATGCGATGTAAAGCGCCTTGAGTATTAGAAAGGCGCTATATAAATCCCATCCATTATTATTATTATTATCCGACACGTACTGGGGACAATTTACATCTATGACAAGCCAATGAACCTACAAACCTGTACATCTTTGGAGTGTGGGAGGAAACCAAAGATCTTGGAGAAAACCCAAGCGGTCACGGGGAGAACGTACAAACGCCGTACGGACAGTACCCGTAGTCGGGATTGAACAGGGGTCTGTGACGCTGCAAGTGCTATAAGGCAGCAGCTCTAACTACCGCTGCGCCACCATGCCTCCCGAATCTATTCCTGAATCCATTCCATTGATTGCAATGAAGTAAATATGCGCTGTATATACTCTGATAATCCGGTACCCATGGGACTTTGGTGATAAAGTAGTGACAGATTTTCAGGAGCAATTGAGGTCACTCTTATTTATAGCCCATCCCCTTTTTAATTATAAAAAGACACAAGGTGCTGGAGTAACTCAGCGGGAAAACATGGAAAGGCCATGTTTCAGGTCAGCACCCTTCTTCAGACTGATTGTAGTAGGGGGGAGGAAGCTGGAGGAGAGATGGGGGATGGACTAAGCCAGGGTCAGAGAGGTGAGGTGGGCTTGTTTGCAAGATGGGTGGACAAAGGCCAGCGATGAAAAGAAGACAAAAGTGAGATAGGGAAAGAAGATGTGTGGAATCTAAAGCCTGAGGGAGGTATAGGTGGAAATGGAAGGAAAAATATGGGGGGGGGTTGGGATAATGAGATAAATGCGCAAGGATGAAATGGGAGGGGGGGGGGGGGGTGGTTAGTAGTCTAAACGTGGAGAATCCAATGTTCATACGCTGGGTTGTAAGCTACCCAAGCGGAATATGAAGTACTTTTCACCCACTTTTCTTTAAGATGTTACACAGTAGTATAATAAACTTTTTCAGTGGACCATGTGAGTTTACAGAAAGCGTTGAAAGAAAACACAGTATGTTTAAAAGGAGCGCGGAACAAGCTCTGGTAAGTTTGATAGGAGGACGGGATACAAGGCGTTTGGTGGGTTTAAAACCAATGTAGGATATTGGAACCTGCTGAGTTATCCAGAGAGTGAGAGTAATCCAACATCCGATTGTTCAGAGTTTCTGATGGTCAAGTCTCGGCCCATGGAGTCTACTCCACCTTCCAATCATGGCTGAACTATCTTTCCCCCTCAATCTCAATCTCCTGGCTTCTCCCCCAAACCCCCGACACCCTTAATAATCAAGAATCCATCAATCTTTTGGTCTCCACAGCCATCTGTGGCAATGAATCCCACAGATTCACCATTCGATACATTTCAATGAGGTCCCACATCCTTCTAAACTCCAGCAAGTACAGGCCCAGTGCTGTCAAATGCACATCATCTGCTAACCCGGGATCATTCTCGTAAACCGCCTCTGGACTCTCTCCAACGCCAGCACATCCTGCCTCAGATATGGGGCTCAAAACCGCTCACAATTCTCCAAATGTGGTCCGAGCAGTGCCTTGTAAAGCCCTTGTTTTTATATCCTAGTCCTCTCCAAATAAATGCTAGCATTGCGTCTGCCTTCCTTCCTGAGAAGCAAAGGCTGCTCAGTGGAGTTACAGCTGCTATCTTTCGCATCGTACAGATTTCAGCCACTATTCCTGGCAATGCAACTGGCAATGCACAGTGCAATGTCCTGGCAAGCCCTTCCCATATTTTGGAAGTTATTTGAACTGTTCTGCTTCCGTGCAATACTGTTTTCATTAAGTCGCTGTGGTTGCATTTACTGACATGACAGATTGATGTCAGCTGAATGGATTGTTGTTGGTTACTTGCACTGGCTAATTCTGTTGATAGCAATACATCTAACTTGGTACGGTGCAATACATCTCAAATACCAATGAAGACATAAGATGTAGTTCTTGTTTAGTACGGGTGTCAGGGGTTATGGGGTGAAGGCAGGAGAATGGAGGGAGAGATAGATCAGCCATGATTGAATGGCAGAGTAGACTTGATGGGCTGAATGGCCTAATTCTGCTCCTATCACTGCTCAGAGAATGACTGAGGTCAAAGTAAAGAAACCCAAAAGCATTTCCCAACAACCAAATTGCCCACTGATTTGTATTTGGTAATAGAAGAGGAGAACCTGTATAACTTCACTTATACAATAAGGATCCATTCATGCTGGGCCTGGTATTAATTTGTGTGCCAAAACAAATGAGCTCTCCCGAGTTTAAAAAAAAAGTAAGGTAAGTATTTAGAATGTACGTAGCGGGTACGTCGGAGCTCGTGGATGTCTTGTAGCGGCTCCTAATGCTAACGGCAGGTACCCGGGAATCGCGGAAACTCGTGAAGCTTTTATCAACAGTGTGAAAAATTTCCAAGAGTAGAAAAATACTCGTGATGAAGTACGACGAGTTTGATTTTTTTTTTTACTCGGGAGAGCTCTTGGGTAAACTCGCATCGTGGGACAGGGGCCCTTTAAGAAATTACATTAATAAAGGAAGTCAACTTAAGCATCAAATCATGAATCTTAAATATGTTTCCTTAATCACAAAAAAATACAATTAACCCCAGTGATTTAAAATATTCAAGAAGTGTCCATTTATCTTTAAAAAATTTTTTGGATTATTATATGAGACATAACAGGCCTCTAAACACGATACTCATAGTATGTAAGAATGTCATCGTTCCATTGTCGGTACATGAGACAATGAAACACACTAATAATTCAGCGGTATTATGGAACTTCTGTTTTCCAGCTACGATATGAAACCAAGGCCTTTTGAATCCTCACAAGTGAAAATAAAAGGTCCATGGTACCCCTTCAAAGAGTCGGAGAACATTTCTGATATCGGAGCCAACTGATGAATTGGTCATTACAGCACTTCTTGTGTTGATGTTTGTTCTACCCAAATTGGCTTTTATGCTGTTCATACTACATACTACACTGCACTACAGAGCTGCTTCTATGTTCGTGAAATGGTGTAGGATATTCTCAGGTTGTATAACGTTGTATAGTCTTTCCTTCAATATTCCCGCCTGGAGCACGGCTACAAATACAGTTCCAACATTGACTTAAATTGCTGTTTTGGGAGCTTGATGTACAAACTAGTTGCCCTATTTTCTACAGTATAACTTGGAAGCAAAACAGAGGCATTCTGGATGGAGTGGATGTGGAGAGGATGTTTCTACTAGTGGGTAAGTCTAGGACCAGAGCCCATAGCCTCAGAATAAAAGGACATACCTTTAGGAAGGAGATGAGGAGGAATTTCTTTAGTCAGTGGGTGGTGAATCTGTGCCACAGAAGGCTGTGGAGGCCAAGTCAATGGATATTTTTAAGGCAGAGATTGATAGATTATTGATTAGTAAAGGTGTCGGGGGTTATGGGGAGAAGGGGGTAGGATGGAAAGATAGATCAGCCATGGTTGAATGGCGGAGGAGACTTAATGGGCCGAATTCTGCACCTATAATTTATTTAATTGCTAAGAAAATGCTCCATCAGCTGTAAGTCTGTCTTTCCCCCGTCCCCTTTCCCATTCTTCATCCTTCCTTTCTTTCTCCTTCACCTGCCTACGCATCAGCATCACTATGTAATTTCTTTCATTACCTTCATCTATCTTCGCCATATTACACGCACCCTCTCCATATCCCTCCTTACTTATCATCACTGCATCTCAATTCCGATTATTTAAACGTTTTAGCATTGGTATCGCCGCTATATCCTAGCTGATTTCCCCCCCAGAGATAGGCACAAAAAGCTGGAGTAACTCAGCGGGACAGGCAGCATCTCTGGAGAGAAGGAATGGGTGACGTTTCGGTTCGAGACCCTTCTTGTCTATCTTCGGTTTAAACCAGCATCTGCAGTTCCTTCCTACTCATTTCTCCCGATCTTAGTCAAGAATCTATGACCAACAACAATGTAGTCATGTCTATATGAGGTGACATAACTAAATATAAACTAGAGATAGATCGTGTGGGAGCTGCCGGCATGGGTGGCTCAATACTAATCGTACATTTACCCATTGACTGAGATATTCCCACTCCTGCAGCACAATAGACACCTATGATTACAACCTTATTTCAAAATGCTGAATGCGCAATCGAAAAGGTATATTATTAAACAGGAATGTCTGCCTCATCTGCCTGAATGATGTCAGCGGTTCAATAGATAATGGGAAAACCACAAGAGATATTCAACCCATGACATCACCAGTAAAGCATTGAACAAAGGTTAGAGAAGGTGATAAAACGGAGAGTTTAGATTGAAGGTACTAAATGTTTGGACTTTATAATCTAATTAAAGATTTAGTGCTCGTCAAGAGTTGTTAATTTATCTGTTGTCATGAAACTCGTACCCTCAAATTAATCGACTTGGGCTAAATTCGATCATTTAAAGAAACGAGCCTTTTCACACGTCCATTCCTGCTCCAGATACTCACTGGATTACAACTATTTGCAGGTTGGTTCACGAGCTTTAAGAACCTTGTTAGTCCATTCAAGTGGACCTTGGTTTACCATTCCATCATAAGGTCAATATCTCTTTCAGCATTAGTTCAGAAGTCACTGGTGTGAGACTTGAACCTACAAACTTGCTGGCTCAGTGACGAGAATGCCACCAGTAAACTACTGAAGGTTTATCATCAGTGGTCCATATGAAGATCATTTGTCATAACGCTGCCTGCCATTGGTGGTAAGGGCAATGTTTCTCAATGGTATGATGATACTGGCCAACACAGAGAAAAACTGAAATAGCTATGATTTTACAATGTTACTTTCCAAAAAAAACTATTATGACGTGTTTGACAGGATTCTAACCATGCATCCACATTTAAATCACCTTATAGAAACATAGAAAATAGGTGCAGGAGTAGGCCATTCGGCCCTTCGAGCCTGCACCGCCATTCAATATGATCATGGCTGATCATCCAACTCAGTATCCTGTACCTGCCTTCTCTCCATACCCCCTGATCCCTTTAGCCACAAGGGCCACATCTAACTCCCTCTTAAATATAGCCAATTAACTGGCCTCAACAACCTTCTGTGGCAGAGAGTTCCAGAGATTCACCACTCTCTGTGTGAAAAATGTTTTTCTCATCTCGGTCCTAAAGGATTTCCCCTTTATCCTTAAACTGTGACCCCTTGTCCTGGACCGCCCCAACATCGGGAATAATCTTCCTGCATCTAGCCTGTCCAACCCCTTAAGAATTTTGTAAGTTTCTATGAGATCCCCCCTCAATCTTCTAAATTCTAGCGAGTACAAGCTGAGTCTTTCTTCATATGAAAGTCCAGACATCCCAGGAATCAGTCTGGTGAGCCTTCTCTGTACTCCCTCTATGGCAAGAATGTCTTTCCTCAGATTTGGAGACCAAAACTGTACGCAGTTATATTCGTTATATATTTGTGGACTTTGACACCTATCCTAAAAGAACCATTATCGTTGAAGACAACCGTTGAAGCTTAAAGTGTTATGGATTGCTATATTAGGTCGAAGCTCGAGATTTCCCCCTGCTTTGGTAGATTAGTAAATAATGAATAAGGAATAATTAGGTACCTTTACAGATACTGTAAAAGCAATTTATTTGTGAGGAGGTCAGATTCAGGGACTGGAATACGATTCCTGAAAACATTTTGGAAGCATCCCTCTTCCCACCAGAACTGCCCCCTCCATCGACTCTTTTAAGTCGAGACTTAAAACTCATCTTTACTCTCAAGCCTTTCTTGACGTCCTCTGAGGGAGGGCTATGTGTGTGTATTTATGTATGTACTTAATCTATCAACCAATGTTGTATAACGTTAGTACCTCCACCAATGTAAAGCACTTTGGTCAACGAGAGTTGTTTTTTAAATGTGCTATAGAAATAAAAGTGACTTGACGACTTCCGATCGGTGAATTAGTACAAAAGTTATGAAGCTTTCAATAATGCAGTGAGGAGAATAAAAAGCTGAAGGGAGGTAGTGTGTTGAGCAGCTTACGGAGAGTGAGCAGCCTGCGGACTGCTTCTGCGAGGACCAGCACGACCAGCCGGAAGCTGCTGAGCTGAACTGGAGGCCTCTGAGTGAAGCCGGAGTAGGCAGGAACATGGTACTGATTTTGGATGATCAGCCATGATCATAGTGAATGGCGGTGCTGGCTCGAACAGCCGAATGGCCCACTCCTAAACTTATTTTCTATGTTTCTAAGTCTACTCACTGTCGAAGTGTACAGACGCCAGCAGGCAATTCACACACAGCACCAAGATCACCTATTTTAGTAATGTTAGTCTAGGGATAAATACTGGTCCCATAAGAACTCCCCTCCTTTACTTCCAAGTCACATCAAGGCGACTTTTATGAGGCACAAGAAGGCAGAATGTTTAAGTATATATCTGGGCATGGTGTAATGTGCTCTCAGATATCCTCCAGTTATAAATAGATCCCTGACTGTGCAAGGTAATTCTTCTTAGCTGTTCCAATGTCTGATTGCTGCTAAGACTAATGCTGGTGACAATAACTCTGACAAAAGCCACACAAGATCTGCAGTAACAACTTTATTTGTGAGGGACACACACACTATAATTATGCCACTGAGGGTCTTATAACTGAACCTAGACCCTTCAAGCCATCCTCTGCAAGACCACTAATGGCATTGGAACATGGACAGAAACATAGGAACAAGGAAAATAGGTGCATTCAATATGATCATGGCTGATCATCCAAAATCAGTACCTAGTTCCTGCTTTCTCCTCATATCCCTTGATTCCGTTAGCCCAAAGAGCTATATCTAAAGGGCCTGTCCCACCAGCATGCGTCTAGCGCGACCAAATGGAAGCGGAGTTCGCGCTAAGTTCGCGGTAAGTCCTCTGAGTAGTAAGTACGTGCAAAGTTCACGCGTGACATAATTTACGTCAAACTCACCAATCAGCTGGGCAGGAGGCGGGCCGACTGAATTTGGACGTCGCACGGCGTCGGGCAGTGACGTCATCGTGCAATGGCACGCCGGGCGGTGACGTTATCGCGCAACGACACACGCTAGGCGTACGCCGTCAAGACGCTGCGTACGACATCGAGACGCTGCGTTCGCCCGTCCTCATCTTAGTCCTTAATGGCCTACCCCTTATTCTTAAACTGTGACCCCTGGTTCAGGACTCCCCCAACATCGGGAGCATTTTTTGAAAGATGAAAGATCAGTAGCCAAACAAAAGGAAACAAACGCAGAGAGCAGCAGTATTCTTTAATAAACGCAAAATTATGAATAGAGTTGAATTCTTACTGCCATGTTCTTATTTCTCCTTCTGAGAAAGTGCTGACGTGAAAGAGAATAACCTAAGTTTGGGCCCCGGGGCAGGAAGGAAGATATTCAATCCAGTCCACACAATTACATCCAGGTGTGCAAATAGGAACATACAGATTAGGATCAGGAATAGGCCTTATGGCCCCTCAAGCCACATCCACCATTTAACATCATCTCCTATCCCAACACTCTTTTCCTGCCCTCTACCCATATCACTTGATTCACCCTCTAAGTTCCAAAAGTTAAACAGCCTCAGTTTCGAATGAACTGGCATCCACAGAACCTCAGTGAATAAACTATTCCTCATTCAGTCCTAAATGAACCACCTGTTATATTTTGAGGAGGTCAATTCTTGTTTAGTTTAGTTTAGAGATACAGCGCTGAAACAGGCCCTTATGCCCACGAGTCCACGCCAACCAAGGATCCCCGTACACTAGCACTAGCACTAGCGCTATCTTTACTGAAGCAAATTAACCTACAAACCTGTGTGTCTTTGAAGTGCAGGAGGAAACCGGAACACAAGGGGAAAACCCCACAAAGAGCATGGGGAGAACGTACAAACTCCATGCAGACAGCACCCATAGTCAGGATCGAACCCGGATCTCTGGCGCTGTAAGGCAGCATCTTAACCGCTGCACCACTGTTCATATTTGCTACCCTCTGTCTAGATTATATCCCAAGTCCCCACTATCTCTATTGTCAACGCTTTGAAAACGCTGGGTTGCAGTTATCAGGTCTTTCAGGCTGATTAACAACTCATAGTTCTCAACTGCGAACCATGGATCACACTTAGTTTGGCTTCTGTTTGGAGACGCAGCGTGTAAACAGCCCCTTTGACCCACCGAGTCCGCACCGACCAGCACCGTCTTGCAAAGAAGGATAACAATTTCAACCAAGTTTATTTGGGTTCCTTGTTTCATTGTCGGATCCCAGGTACTACAGGAGCTTTATCATAACTTGAAATATAGAAATACTTTGAGAGGAAAGGCACCAGCCAACTACATTAATACTTCTTCAAGAGCAATGTCCCTACTGAGGACCATTTGCCAGCCTCCATTGTGTTTTACATTGATATTATCCGTCTTGTTTAAAGCATACATAAAATACTTTATTTTTACCTATGTAACCGAACCCTCCCCCATTCTAGAGAGTGCAGTCATTTCCGACAGGTTTCATATTAGGATATGCGTCTCGGAGAATGACATGGGACCAGAAATGAATGCCCATTCCGCGCTGAGGGCTGCTAATGTTAAAATATTATGTACAGTTCTGAGTGGTCTATCATTCAACATCCGCACTGCATTTCTAGCCTGGCGTGTGTTAACATTACTGTGTATACTTTTTTTAATCAATCTCGGCACTAAGTGAAAGTTGCTCGCCACATGGCCTAACGACTTTTTGTTAGGATGTCATCAAAGTTTTCCATCGGAGCTAAATAAAACACACCTAATTTGTTCTCTTCGTAACTATGTAAAATGTGACAAATTGTTACACGCTTTGCACATTTCGCTGCTGCCAACAGCTGCTACTCATGGGACAAAATACTGTAGCAACAAACGAAACCCAAATCTTTCATAAAAACATATGTCACAATGATGGACAACTGGAGAGGGGGGTATTAAATAGATTTAATGCCGCAAAGCTCTTGTGTGAACAAAAGGGGGTCTTGTAGCCAAGTGACATTCAGCGGCTCTCCTCAAAGCAGTAAAATGACTGCACAAGGCCTTCGCAACAAAGTTTTTTTTTCATCTCAAGAGAATCCGTACGCATGCCCTCCGGGTATCGCCATCAGCCTCCTTTACATTAGAGTCGTAGAGTGATACAGTGTGGAAACAGGCCCTTCGGCCCAACTTGCCCGTACTGGCCTGTAGCATGTCCCAGCTACACTAGTCCCACACTAGTCCTGGGCTACACAACCTTTTCTTATAGCTCAGGGAATAGTGTAGCTGGGACATGGATAGGACAGGTTTGGAGGGATATGGACCAGCATTTGGTCCATATCCCTCCAAACCTGACCTATCCATGTACCTGTTTAACTGCTTCTTGAATGTTGGGATAATCCCAGCCTCAACTACCTCTTCTGGTAGCTTGTTCCATGCACCCACCACCTGTGTGAAAATGTTACCCTTGGGATTCCTATTAAATCTTTTCCCCTTCACCTTAAACCTTTGTCCTCTGGACCTCGATTCACCTACTCTGGGCAATTGACCAAATGCTACGTTCCCTGCTGCAGTTGTATAATTTATAAACACAGCTGGGACGAGAATGGAAAAGCTGCCTTTACTTTGATGAGGTACATGGGTTAAGGTTGAACGACACCCAGACCTATCCTGTCCCCCCTTCCCTCACTCTTAGATTTAATGGAACCGTAACAGTGATGGAATTTATTGAAACTGAAAGCCAAAACCAGGCTCTAGATAGAAGAGAAAAGCAGACCATTATCTTAACATTGGAGTAACTCAGTGGGTCAGGCTGCATCTTTGGAGGACATGGCTGAGCGATGTTTTGGGTCCTTCTTCAGACTGATTGTAGTTGGGGCCGGAGGGGTGAGGGGATGGGTGGAGGAGGGGATAGGAAGCCAGATAAATCTTGTGGGTGGGACAAAGTTTGGCAAGTGATAGGTGGATACAGGCGAGGTTGTAGGGGCACGAATGGCCGATGAGTGGTCGGAGGCTAAAGATAAGTGGAGAAGAACAGTGAATTGTAAAACCAGAGGAAGAGATATAGTTGGAATGGTACTAGAGAAATGGCTGTGCACTGGAATGGGGGGGGAAGGGATGAGGGGTGTAAGGAGGGGGATAACTCACCTAAAATTTGTGAATTCAACGTTATTACCATTGAGTTATAAGCTACCCAAGCTAAACATGAGGTGCTGTTCATCCAGTTTGCATGTGGCCTCACTCTGGAAATGGAGGCCACCGGATTCCAGCACCTGCAATTCCCGTCTCCATTATATAACTTTACTTTACAGATACAGTGGAAACAGGCCCTTCGGCCCACCGCATCAGCGCCGATCAGCGACCACTCCGTGAACCAGCACTAGCCTCTGCATTAACCAACCTGACCTCCCGGTGGCTCAGCACTACAACTCCCTCTCCCATTCCGTATCCGACCTCTCTGTCCTGGGCCTCCTCCACGGCCAGAGTGAGCAACACCGGAAATTGGAGGAACAGCACCTCATATTCCGCCTGGGGAGTCTGCATCCTGGTGGCATGAACATTGAATTCTCACAATTGCTGTCTCCTCCCCTTCCTACCTCTCCCTCAGCCCTCAGGCTCCTCCTCCTCCTTTTTCCTGTCTTCTCCCCGCCTCCCCCCCACCCCCCATCAGTCTGAAGAAGGGTTTCGGCCCGAAACGTTGCCTATCTCCTTCGCTCCATAGATGCTGCTGCACCCGCTGAGTTTCTCCAGCATTTTTGTGTACCTAGGGACAACTTTGTTTACAGAATTCAATTAACCTACAAATCTGTACGTCTTTGGACTGTGGGAGGAAACCGGAGAAAACCCATGCGGTCACAGGGAGAATGTACAAACTCTGTACAGACAGCACCTGTAGTCAGGTTCAAACCCGGGGCTTTCGCACTGTAGATCAGCAAATCTACTGCTGCGCCACCGTGCCGCCCTTATCTGAACCCACTAAGAAAAGTGAGCAAAGCTTTCAAAGTATTGGCCATGGCTTTTGCAATTTCCATTTCAAACTCGCCAAGTAGTAAACTCACGTGATTAGTTTCCACATCAGTCTTTTAATTTTGTGCAAGGAAACACTAACCAGGAAGATGAACACTAATGTATAGCCTGGCTCGGAACTAAATAATTGTGGACACTATTGTTCTCGATAATGTGAGGCTTTTTTTGTTGCAGAATAAATATGTTTTTGTAAGATTGGTTCCACAGATTATTTGCTCCCAATATTGTGAAGAGCTAACCACTTTCTGTTTTCAATCAAACATGATGGCATATTTTAATCTAAAACCCCAATGCTAACAGAGACTGCAGGAGGCAAGTCAAACTTCTGGTTCAAATTAGGCTGTGGTCTGATGGTATTAAAAAGATATCTGGATGGGAAATATTTGAAGTTGTCTCAAATATCTGTGTTCCTCAGCAAAATCATGACATCATTTTATTCCTTTCCATTGATTCCACTGACCATTTTTTATTGTTTTACAGTATGGTGGGATAATATTTCATTAGATCCCGTGCAATGTGCTGCCGAGTGTTTAACTGGCTGCTAACAACCTGTACATACACACCAAAAATATGCACTGAAAGAGACTGGGCGTAAATATATACTACACGGCAAGGATTGATTTATTCCTTTAAAAAAAAAAACGATACGAGCTATTTCACACTTACGGCGATGGAATGCCTTGGTAGGATTTTTTAAAAGTGAAGAACAAAGAATAATTTGTACATGTGCGTGCGTTTTCCCCTGCTTGGTAATCCTAACCCTTGCTGGATGGTGCTAAATTATAGCGGGATATAGCGTCGCAGGTGCTAACTAATCTGCAGGATTTTGCACAAAACCAATCAACAGGTGTGAATTTGGACATTGATCTTGCAGGCTGGTAAACCCAGCTATTGTAGCCTGCTCTTGTTTTTGCTGACTCTCACTTTCCTGTAAAGCTGATAGTGTGGTAACCTGGGTACACAAAAATGCTGGAGAAACTCAGCGGGTGCAGCAGCATCTATGGAGCGAAGGAAATAGGCAACGTTTCGGGCCGAAACCCGCCCGAAACGTTGCCTATTTCCTTCGCTCCATAGATGCTGCTGCACCCGCTGAGTTTCTCCAGCTTTTTTGTGTACTTTCGATTTTCCAGCATCTGCAGTTCCTTCTTAAAAACAGTGTGGTAACCTGGATCCATTTCTACTCTTAGAATCCTAGTGTCACGGACCCTTCAACCCACTCGTTCATGTTGCTCAAACTGCCCCATCTGAGCTCATCACATTTGGCCCAATATATCCCTCTAAAACTTTCCTATATCTTTTAAATGCTGCTATAGTACCTGCCTCAGCTAATAGCTCCTTCCTTATACCCAGCACCCTCTGTGAGAAAAAGTTCCCCCTCAGGTTCCTATTACATCCCTCCGCATAAACCTATGTTTCCCCCTCCTTAATTTCATTGACCCTGGGTAAAATTGTCTATGCATTTACCCCATCTATTCTCCCCATGTTCTTATACACCTCTGTATGATCACTGCTCAGCCTCCTGCACTTTAAGGAATGAAGTCCTGGGCTGTGCAACCTTTTCTTATAGCTCAGGCCCTCATGTCCTGGCAACATCCATGTGAATCCTTGCTGCACTCCTTCCAGTTTAGTCCTGGAGATCTAAGACTAAAAAAAAAAAACAGGTGTGACATTGGTGAGGCCACATTTGGAGTATGGATTTCAGTTTTTAGTCACCCTGTTGTAGGAAAGATGTAGTCGGGAAGAGGTTGTTCATTTTCACAAGCCAGCATTAATCAATGACCATACACACAGGATGATGGTTATTTTAATTGCACCACAGGCTGATATGATAAAATTATTAATATGTTTGCTTTTTTGCTCACTTCCAAACTTGAACTGTAAGGAATCCCAGCCAACAACACCTAACACAGTTTCATCACAGCCACCCTTTTAGAGTCCTCAACAAGGGAAATAAATGCAGAACAGAAAACAATGGTCTTACTAGCGAAACACAGTGCTGGAGGATCTCTGCATATCAGGCAGCATCTGCGGAGGGAATGGATGGATGACATTTCTTCAGTGTGAAGAAGAGTCCCGACCCAAAACATGATCTCTCTATTGAACTGAATTGAATTTCTTTTTTTGTCATTCAAAAACACATTTGAACAAAATGTTGTTGCCATTCAGTCATAACAGTGAAAAAAACAACAAAACACCCAATTAAACACAATTTAACACAAGCATCCATCACAGTGACTCTCCTCCAAGCACCTCCTCACTGTGATGGAAGGTAAAAAAAGTCATCTCTTCCTTGCTTCTTCTCCCGCGGACACCAACTATTCCCTCCATAGATGCTGTCTGACCGTTGAATTCCTTCAGCACTTCCTGTTTTGCTCAAGATTACAGCTGCTGCAGTTCCTCATGTCTGCAATTGGCCACTGGTGTGCCTTTCCATTTCCCCATCAACTGGAGCCTTGAATACTCTGCTCTCCCTGAACAGAGAAGGATTCCCCCATCTGGAGTGCAATAAATGCTCAAGCATTCAGATCTAATCATTTCTCTTGTTTAGTTTAGTTTAGTTTAGAGATACAGTGTGGAAACAGGCCCTTCAGCCCAACCAGCAATCCCCGTACACCAGCACTCCTCCTACACACTAGGGACAATTTACAATTTCTACCAAATGTAAACCTTTGTGTCTTTGAAGGATATTGGAACGCCTGGAAAAAAGTACACGGTCAAGGGGAGAACGTATAAACTCAGTACAGACAGCAACCGTAGTCAGGTTCAAATGCATAGTCAGGTTTGATGTTGGCTTTGTACCTCTGAACCTTGTCCCTCCTGAACCTGTTTAAATCTGACACTGGATTAAAATTTAAGGAAAAGTCATGAGGATCAAAAATACTCTTTAGATTATTATATTATTTCTCATGAACACCAGCAAGGCGAGCATTCAATTCCCCAATCCTAATTACTGTTCAAAAGTTGGCAGTGAGTTACCTTCTTGAACGGCTGCATTCTTGGTGAAGATGTTTGCACAATGTGGTTAGATAGGGAGTTGCAGCATTTTATCCCCAACAGGGGAGAAACGATGAGGAAACAAGGAACTGCAGATGCCGGTTTACACAAAGGGACACAAAGTGCTGGATCAACTCAGCAGGTCAAGCAGCATATCTTGAATAGGTGACGTTTCGGTTTAGGAATTGATGGACAGATTCTTGATTAGCAAGGCTGTCATGGGTTATGGGGAGATGGCAGGAGGATGGGGTTGAGAGGGAAAGATAGATCAGCCATGAATGAATAGCGGAGCAGACTTGATCGGCAGAATGACCTAATTCTGCTCCTATCCCTTATGTACATGTCCCTTCTTCAAATTGATGTTTCCAGCAGGATCACATACATGCGGGCCTATTGGCCTTGAACCTGTTAGAGGTAGAGCTTGTGCATTTAGGTGTTGATGGAGAAGCTGCGATGGGTTGCTACAGAGCATTTTTTAGAAAGGCAGGTTATATATGGAGTGGAGGTGGAAAGCAGGCTGTATTATTCTTGCTTCGTGACTTGCTTCCTTTCTATTGCCGCTGCACTCATCCAACCATGTAGAGAGTGGGGCAGCGGTAGAGTTGTTAACTTACAGTGCTTGCAGCGCCGGAGACCCGGGTTCGATCTCGACTACGGGTGGTGCTGTCTGTACAGAGTTTGTACATTCTCCCCATGACCGCGTGGGTTTTCTCCGAGATCTTCGGTTTCCCCCAACACACCAAAGACATACAGCTGTGTGGGTTAATTGTCTTGGTGTATGTGTAAATTGTCCCTGGTGTATGTAGGACAGTGTTAGTGTGCGGGGATCGCTGGTCGGCGCAGACTCGGTGGGCCGAAGGGCCATTTTCCGCGCTGTATCACAAAACTAAACCAAACTAAGTAACAAGTGTTAATCTTGTCTAGTCTGAAGAAGGGTTTCGGCCCGAAACGTCGCCTATTTCCTTCACTCCATAGATGCTGCTGCACCCGCTGAGTTTCCCCAGCAATTTTGTGTACTGTGATTAGATTGCTTTGACTGACTTTTCAGGTTACCCCTGAGGGAATTTTGTTCCCTCACTAAAGGGTAACCTGGAAAATGCTCAGGCTGTGAGGAAAGTCAAGAAATCAAGAACACAGATTCAATTCAATCAATTCAATTCAATTCAATTCAATTCAATTTATTGTCATTTGGACCCCTTGAGGTCCAAACGAAATGCCGTTTCTGCAGCCATACATTACAAACAAATAGACCCAAGACACAACATAATTTACATAAACATCCATCACATTGCTGTGATGGAAGGCCAAAAAACTTTTTGGATGTAAGATAACTAGAGGAAAAAGCCAGGGGGGAAATGAGAAGGATGTTTTGAATGAGAAGGATGTTATGATATGGAAAGCTTAACTTGAAAGAATGCTGAAAACAGATTAAACAGTTAACTTCAAATGGAAATTGGATATATATTAAAAAACAAGAAATTTGTCGGACAATGCAGTAAGAGCAAAGGTGCAAATGATTGTAAACTGTTTGGGAGAACTAGGGCGGCACAGTGGCGCAGTGGTAGAGTTGCTGCCGAGACCCGGGTTTGATCCCGACTACGGGTGCTGTGTGTACCTGAGTTTGTACATTCTCCCCGTGACCGCATGGGTTTTCTCCGAGATCTTCGGTTTTGTCCTATTTTCTATGTTTCTATGTTTCTATGTCCCACACTCCAAAGACGTACAGGTTTGCAGGTTAATTGGCTTGCTATAAATGTAAATTGTCTCTGCTGTGTGTAGGATAGTGTTAATGTGCGGGGATCGCTGGTCGGTGCGGTCAGTGGGCCGAAGGGCCTTTTTCTGTACTGTATCTCTAAACTAAACTAAACTGAATTAGCATGCTTCAAATGGGCTGTGCGCTAGGCTCTTCTATGCTAGTTTTGGCTTATAAATCAGAGCATTAATGGCACAACAATCCAAGCATCAATTATTTCATTCAATGGCATAAATCACAAATATTCAGAAACAATATTTGACTTTTAAAACCACATAATTATGGCACCTACAGTATAAACAGTCATTTTCTAAGTAACTGACAAAATGATCAAGAGAGCACCTAACAATCTAGGTGTGCCATCCTGAAAATTAAACGACAATTGTAAGATTGGGATAAGTAATAAATTATCTTGTTTGTTTAATCAAGCTCTATGCCTGGAGGAGGGGGAGAAATTGCTTGGCTTCACTTAGACTGTAAGTCTTTCTCCACCTCGCTAGCTTGAATCACTTGTGAGGTAAAACTACCCTTTATTTAAGGGTCTGAAAATGTTCCAACTGGGAAGTGTTCCAAACACAAAAGGAAGATGAACAGTCAGACATGGTGTGCAGTCAAAGCCTGTTTTAACATGAGGATCGTAAATCGTATCGAACAGCAGGCCAGCAGAGCACGTTAACCAGTACAAAGACGCTGGCTATTGTGATTTCTGTGGTTTCTCAGCCACACGGAGGTTTTCAGCACAGAAGGTGTCCCTTCATCCTTTTGCACTGAGAACATTGTTTGAAAGAACTGAACACTTTGGTCCTGTTCTTTTGCTCAAAGAAAAGATTCAGATTCAGATTCAGATTCAACTTCACAGATGGACCTTCTTCTGTCTCCTCAGGAAGAAGAGACGCTGGTGAGCCTTCTTGACCAGAGTTGAGGTATTGTGGGTCCAAGAGAGGTCATCGGAGATGTTGACCCCCAGGAACCTGAAGCTGGAAACACGTTCCACCTCCGTCCCGTTAATGTGGATGGGGGTGTGCGTGCCGCCCCTGGACTTCCTGAAGTCTACAATGAGCTCCTTTGTCTTCTTGGAGTTAAGGGCCAGGTTGTTGTCAGCGCACCATGCTGCTAGGAGCTGGACCTCCTCCTTATAGGCCGACTCATCGTGTTGCTGATGAGGCCAATCACCGTTGCACAGGAACAGCTCCTTTTGGCCCACAATGTCTGAACCCAACATGCTGCCACACCACACCAGTCTCCTCTGCCTGCACATGTTCCATATCCCTCCATATTCATGTGTCCATCTAAAGACTATAAAATGCCACGGTCATAAATGTTTCCGTCAGCAGCCCTGGCAGTGTGTCTCAGGCACCGGCAAATCTCCGTGTAAAATACTTGCTCTGCACTCATCCCCTTTAAACAATCCCACTCTGACCCGAAAGCTGTGCCCTCTCGTCTTTGGCATTTCTACCCTGGGAAAAGATGTTCCGACTGACTACCCAACTTGCACCTCTCTTAACTGTACGTACCTCTATCAGGTCTCCCATCAACCTCGGGCACGCCAGAGAAAACAATCCATGTTTATTGATCCTCTCCTAAAGCCAATACCCCCTAATCCAGGCAGCATTCTAGTAAACATCTTCTGCACCTTCTCCAAAGCCTCCATGTGACATGAACAATGTTGACTACACTCCAGTCTTTCGGGACATTAAGTGTGTGCTCTTCCACTAATACCTATGATTTTTTTTCTTTTCTTGGGTCTTCATATCTGTTCTTTGGAAATGATGGAAAATGAATGGAAATTTTCAACAACACCCTATCCCAATGGGAGGTGAGGTTACCAGAGAGGTCAGGGAGAAGCAATTGGACCGACATTAACAAACGTGAGCAGCCCACAATTGTGAGCAGTTTTGGGCCTCATATCTGAGGGAGGATGTGCTGGCATTGGAGAGAATCCAGAGGAGGTTTGCGAGAATGATCGCAGGAATGAGTGGGTTAACATATGATGAGCGTTTGATGACACTGGGCCTGTGCTCGCTGGAGTTTAGACAGATGAGGGGGGGGGGGGGGGGTGGGGGGAACTCATTGAAACTTACCAAATAGTGGAAGGCCTGGATCGAGTGAATATGGAGAGAATGTTTCCACTAGTGGGAGACTCTAGGACGAGAGGCCATAGCCTCAGATTAAAAGGACGTACCTTTAGAAAGGAGATGACAAGGAATTTCTTTAGTCAGAGCGTGGTGAATCTGTGGAAATCATTGCCACAGACAGCTGTGGAGGCCACATTCATGGATATTTTTAAGGTGGAGATTGACAGATTCACAAATTAGTAAGGGCGTCAGGGGAGAAGGCAGGAGACTGGGGCTGAGTGGGAAAGATAGATCAGCCATGATTGAATGGTGGAGTTGGGTTGATGGCATAATTATATAACCATATAACCATATAACAATTACAGCATGGAAACAGGCCATCTCGGCCCTACAAGTCCGTGCCGAACAACTTTTTTCCCTTAGTCCCACCTGCCTGCACTCATACCATAACCCTCCATTCCCTTCTCATCCATATGCCTATCCAATTTATTTTTAAATGATACCAACGAGCGTGCCTCCACCACTTCCACTGGAAGCTCATTCCACACCGCTACCACTCTCTGAGTAAAGAAGTTCCCCCTCATGTTACCCCTAAACTTCTGTCCCTTAATTCTGAAGTCATGTCCTCTTGTTTGAATCTTCCCTATTCTCAAAGGGAAAAGCTGATCCACATCAACTCTGTCTATCCCTCTCATCATTTTAAAGACTTGATAAAGTCCCCCCTTAACCTTCTGCGCTCCAGAGAATAAAGACCTAACTTTTCTCTGTAACTTAGTTGTTGAAACGCAGGATGACAGATGGCACAATGGGCTAAGTGTTCGGTTGGCGACCGGAAGGTAGCCGGTTCGAATCCCGCTTGGAGTGCATACTGTCGTTGTGTCCTTGGGCAAGACACTTCACCCACCTTTGCCTGTGTGTGAATGTGTGTGAATGTGTGTGAGTGATTGGTGGTGGTCGGAGGGGCCGTAGGCGCAGATTAGCAGCCACGCTTCCGTCAGTCTGCCCCAGGGCAGCTGTGGCTACAGAAGTAGCTCACCACCACCGAGTGTGACTGAGGAATGTATGAATAATGCGATGTAAAGCGCCTTGAGTATTCTAGAAAGGCGCTATATAAATCCCATCCATTATTATTATTATTATTATTATAACATTCTAGTAAATCTCCTCTGTACTCTCTCTATTTTGTTGACATCCTTCCTATAATTGGGCGACCAAAATTGTACACCATACTCCAGATTTGGTCTCACCAATGCCTTGTACAATTTTAACATTACATCCCAGCTTCTATACTCAATGCTCTGAATTACCACCCTATCTATATGAGATTCCACCTTCAAGGAACTATGCACGGTTATTCCCAGATCCCTCTGTTCAACTGTATTCTTCAATTCCCTACCATTTACCATGTACATCCTATTTTGATTTGTCCTGCCAAGGTGTAGCACCTCACATTTATCAGCATTAAACTCCATCTGCCATCTTTCAGCCCATTCTTCCAAATGGCCTAAATCACTCTGTAGACTTTGGAAATCATCTTCATTATCCACAACACCCCCTATCTTGGTATCATCTGCATACTTACTAATCCAATTTACCACACCTTCATCCAGATCATTGATGTACATGACAAACAACAAAGGACACAACACCGATCCCTGAGGCACCCCACTAGTCACTTGCCTCCAACCCGACAAACAACCATCCACCATTACCCTCTGGCTTCTCCCATTCAGCCACTGTTGAATCCATCTTGCTACTCCTGCATTTATACCCAACAGTTGAACCTTCTTAACCAACCTTCCATGAGGAACCTTGTCAAAGGCCTTACTAAAGTCCATATAGACAACATCCACTGCTTTACCCTCATCAATTTCCCTAGTAACCGCTTCAAAAAATTCAAGAAGATTAGTCAAACTTGACCTTCCAGGCACAAATCCATGCTGACTGTTCCTAATCAGACCCTGTTTATCCAGATGCTTATATATATTATCTCTAAGTATCTTTTCCATTAATTTGCCCACCACTGAACTCAAACTAACAGGCCTATAATTGCTAGGTTTACTCTTAGAACCCTTTTTAAACAATGGAACAACATGCGCAGTACGCCAATCCTCGGGTACTATTCCCGTTTCTAATGACATTTGAAATATTTCTGTCATAGCCCCGGCTATTTCTACACTAACTTCCCTCAATGTCCTAGGGAATATCCTGTCCGGACCTGGAGACTTATCCACTTTTATATTTTTCAAAAGTGTCAGTACTTCCTTTACTTTGAAACTCATAGTATCCATATCTACTCTACTTGTTTCCATTACCTCACACAATTCAATATCCTTCTCCTTGGTGAATACCGACGAAAAGAAATTGTTCAATATCTCCCCCATCTCTTTTGGCTCTGCAGATAGCTGTCCACTCTGTCTCTCCAATGGACCAATTTTATCCCTCGTTATCCTTTTGCTATTAATATAGCTGCTGAAACCCTTTGGATTTACTTTCACCTTACTTGCCAAAGCAACCTCATGTCTTCTTTTAGCTTTTCTAATTTCTTTCTTAAGATTATTTTTACATTCCTTATACTCCTCAAGCACCTCATTTACTTCATGCTGCCTATAATTATTGTAGATCTCCCTCTTTTTCCGAACAAGATGTCCAATTTCCCTTGAAAACCAGGGCTCTTTCCACTTTTTACTGTTTCATTTCAACCGAACAGGAACATAAAGATTCTGTACTCTTAAAATTTCCCCTTTAAATGTCCTCCATTTCTCTTCTACATCCTTCCCATAAAACAAAATGTCCCAGTTCACTCCTTTTAAATCATTTCGCATCTCATCAAAGTTAGCCTTTCTCCAATCAAAAATCTCAACCCTAGGTCCAGTTCTGACCCTCTCCATAATTATATTGAAACTAATGGTATTGTGATCACTGGACCCGAAGTGCTCCCCAACGCATACCTCCGCCACCTGACCTGTCTCATTTCCTAACAGGAGGTCCAACACTGCCCCTCCTCTAGTAGGTACCTCTATGTATTGCTGCAAAAAACTATCCTGCACACATTTTACAAACTCCAAACCATCCAGCCCATTTACCGAATGTGTTTCCTAGTCTATGTGTGGAAAGTTGAAATCTCCCACAATCACTACTTTGTGCTTACTACTAATATCTGCAATCTCCTTACATATTTGCTCTTCCAATTCTCGATCCCCATTTGGCGGTCTATAATACACCCCTATAAGTGTTGCTACCCCTTTCCCACCTCAGTTCCACCCAAATAGCCTCCCTAGATGAGCCCTCCAATCTATCCTGCCAAAGCACTGCTGTAATATCTTCCCTGACTAGTAATGCAACACCTCCACCTCTTGCCCCTCCAATTCTATCACACCTGAAGCAACGAAATCCTGGAATATTTAGTTTCCAATCACAGCCCTCCTGCAACCATGTTTCACTGATCGCCACAACATCATACTTCCAGGTGTCTATCCAGACTCTAAGCTCATCCACCTTTCTTAATTCTGCTCCTAGAACCTAGGAACCTGAAATCAAACCAGCAAGCAACTACATATAGCATCAATTATGAATTACCCCTCGTTATTTTGCATGAACACATTAAAATTGCCACATTGGTCGGCTGCAAGTCTCCTTTAACCTGTCCCGCCATTCAATATAGACACAAAATGCTGGAGTAACTGCGGGTCAAGGCAGCATCTCTGGAGAAAAGGAATAGGTGACATTTTAGGTCAAGACCTTTTTCAGAACAGTCTCAACCCGAAACGTTACCTATTCCTTTTCTCCAGAGATGCTGCCGGACCCACTGAGTTACTGCAGCTTTTTGTGTCTATCTTCTGTGTAAACCAGCATCTGTGGTTCCTTCCTCCACCATTCAATATATGATGAATTTGATCCATGCAGGCCCCAACTCCTCTTCTGTGACAGTTCCCCATAACCCCCAATTCCTCAATCTTTTAAATATCAATCTATCTCCATCTTAAATAGATCAAAAGACAGGCCTCCACCGACTTCTGAGCCAGATTGTTACAGAGATTTGCTACCATCTGAGAGAAGAAATTCATGCTCAGTTTTAAATGACTGGCCACTTATTTTGTTACTATGTTACATGCTTTATGACCCCTATTTTGTCACTGTTTCCCCGTGACTCTCCCACCAATGAAAATCAACATCTACCCTGCAAAAACTTTGTAAGATTTTATCTGTAGACACAAAATGCTGGAGTAACTCAGCGGGACAGGCAGCATCTCTGGAGAGAAGGAATGGGTGAGGTTTCGGGTTGAGACCCTTCTTCAGACTGGTTAGGGATAAGGGAAATGAGAGATATAGGCGGTGATGTGGAGAGATAAGGAACAGTGAATGAAAGATATGCAAATAGGTAAAGGGCCCGTCCCACCAGCATGCGATAGCATGCGTTTAGCGTGACCAAACGTGGTCGCTTGAGGCGTTCGGCCTCGCGGGGCCGGTCCCACTTCAATCGGCGGAGATGTATGGAGTTGTGCGGGGCTGGTCCCGACATCGCGCGGGGCTCCGAAAATCCTGCACTGTCCGAAAATCCCGCACGACAACGGCCTGTTGGCCCGCAGCCGCATTGAGGCCGTACGCAGCCGCATGGAGACCGTACGCAGCGTCTTGGCGTCGTACGCAGCGTCTTGACGCCGTACGCCTAGCGTGTGGTGTTGCGCGATGACGTCACCGCCCGGCGTGCCGTTGCGTGATGACGTCACCACCCGACGCCGTGCGACGTCCAAATTCAGTCGGCCCGCCTCCTGCCCAGCTGATTGGTGAGTTTGATGTCGGGACCAGCCCCGCACAACTCCACACTCCTCCGTGGTTCGAATTGGGACCGGCCCCGCGAGGCCGTACGCCTCAAGCGACCACGTTTGGTCACGCTAGACGCATGCTATCGCATGCTGGTGGGACAGGCCCTTAACGATGATAAAGGAAACAGGCCATCGTTAGCTGTTTGTTAGGTGAAAACGAGAAGCACATACGACTTGGGTGGGGAAGGGATAGAGAGAGAGGGAATGCCGGGGCTACCTGAAGATAGAGAAATCAATATTCATACCACTGGGCTGTAAGCTGCCCAAGCGAAATATGAGATGCTGTTCCTCCAATTTGCGTTTAGCCTCACTCTGACAATGGAGGAGACCTCGGACAGAAAGGTCTGTGCGGGAATGAGAAGGAGAATTAAAGTTTGATTGTGGTCTCCTGTCATTACTTCCAAAGTATAAGGAGTAGGGTGGTGGTTCTTTGGAATTCATTGCCACAGACAGCAGTGGAGGCCAAGTCATTGGATATATTTTTTAAAGAGATTGATAAGTTCATGATTAAGAGCATCAAAGGTTTTGGGGAGAAGGCAGGAGAATGGGGTTGAGAGGGAAAATAGATCAACCACTATCGAATGGCAGAGCTGATTTGATGGGCTGAATGGCCTAATTCTGCTCCAATGTCTTATGATCTCATAATAGAGAACCAGGGCCTTCCAAAACATATACCATTGTCCATTCAAAGATAAATTATTGTTAATGGATTACAGTACAATAAAACTACTTACTGTACAATCCAATATAGTACAAAAGAACAGTGAAAAGGACATCAAACTTTACTCTCCTCTTCAGAAGAATCAATGGCTGCTGGTGTCATTGATGTAGTGCACCACCCAAACAGTAAATTCTGCTTGCACATTTCCTTTGAGTGAGAAATCTCATGAGGCAATATTTCTATAAACATGAGGGTGTCAAGTGTGTTTTAAAAACCCATGGATCAAAGAATGATGGTACAACTGAAGTAGACAAGGAATTTGACATTCTGGAAGTCTTTGGTAAGAAAGAGCTGGTGAAGGAATTGTTGGAGTGAGCCTTTTGATTTCAACAGTGAGGAGGGAACAAGAAGCATTGTAGCTGTGATTTATTTTGTCCGAAGAAGGCTTCCGACCCGAAACATCACCTATCCCTTTTCTCCAGGGATGGTGCCTGACCCGCTGAGTTACTCCAGCATTTTGTGTCCCTCTTCTCTACTACCTTTAAGCAAAGGGTAAAGAATATTAATTCTACGGGTGGTTGATAGGGTGCCAGTCTGGCAGGGTTTTTTTCGTTCTGGATAGCATTGAGCTCCATGAAAATTGTCAAGAATTGTGTATAGCCAGGCAATTGGACCACGTTCCATCACATTTTCTGTCATGCGAATTGTAGATGGCTTTGGGATGAACAGGGTGTGTCGCTTACAACAGGTTACTCAATGTGCAGCCAGCTCTTGTAGCCACAATATTCAGATTTTTAAGTTTAGTTTAGAGATACTGCGCGGAAACAGGCCCTTTGGCCCACCGAGCCCGCACCGACCAGCAATCCCTGCACACTAACACTATGCTACATACACCAGGGACAATTTTTTCCATTTATACCAAGCCAATTAACCTACAAACCTGTAGGTCTTTTGAGTGTGGGAGGAAACCGAAGATCTCGAAGAAAACGCAGGCAGGTCACGGGGAGAAGGAACACACCTGGGTCTCCGGTGCTGTAAGGCAGTAGCCCTGCCATTACGCCACCGTGCCACCCTGGCAGATGGTTGATCCGGTTTAACTTCTAGTCAATGGTAATAAGCGGTTCATCCCCACCCCGGGGATTGTTGGTGGAGAATTTGGTAGTGTACGGTCATTGGATGGCAAGGGAAGGTATATTAAACTCTCTCTTGTCCGTCATATTTGTGGAACAAATATTATTTGCCACTTATAAGCCCATGCCTAAATGTTGTCTGAATCTTGCTAACATGGGCTGCTTCAATTCCTGAAGAAGTGAACATTTTGCTGAGCTTATGATGGCAAGATTATTAATGAAATGGCTGACGATGGTTAGAACTATGACACCTGTATTGAAAATGTAATTTTGACAAACTCATTCCGAAAGGTGTCCTCAATAACTTTCGCAAATCTCATTTGGACACATCGTATAGGGTCATAGAATGATATAGTGTGGAAACAGGCCCTTCGGCCCAACTTGCCCACACCGGCCAACATGTCCCAGCTAAGCTAGTCCCCCCTGCCTGCATTTGATCCATATCCCTCCAAACATGTCCTATCCATGTAACTGTTTCTTAAATGTTGGGATAGTCCCAGCCTCAACTACCTCCTCTGGCAGCTTGTCCCATACACCCTTTGTGTGAAAAAGTTATCCCTCAGATTCCTATTCAATCTTTTCCCCTTCACCTTGAACCTATGTCATATCATCTATTTACAATCTGTTTTAGGCTTCTCGTGCTAAACTCTCCATTTTCTGATCAATTTCTTAGTCCCAATAAATTCCGGCTAACTAGTCTTCTGGCTAACTTCTTTATCCTTTTCTTTTGATCTAACACTATCTTTGTTTTCTTCCAAGCCACATCTGGACCACTGTTCCTGTTAGGCTTTTGTGCCTTGGCTGATATATATGTTTGGAATCAACTGTATCTTAGTTCTTAAATGCTAGTCTTAGTCTTGGATTGTTGGATTGTTGGATTGTTTATGAATGACCAAATTTAACATTGTTAAATTTAAATTGTAGGCTGATGGCATTGAAATATATAATTATCAGCCCTAGTAAAACTGGCATCAATAAACTTTATATTCATTTTTCCTCCCTTAAGGTTCTTAATGGGAACTTCTTTGATTCTTCAGCACAAACTGAGCTTTAAGTAGCCCGATACCATTATTATCATGAGAAGAAAAGGAGTAATTCCCGAACTAACTCATTTCAACAAACTCCAACATTCCTCCACTTTGGAGGGATTTAAAGTTAAAATTGTCTCGCCATTGTTTATAACAGATGAAGCTGTTTCAATTGTGTGCCAACTCCAACATGGGAGGACCCTAACAAAAGCTAAGTACTGTGAGCTTAGTAACTGAAATAATGTGGGCTCAAACGACTTAGCAATTCACAACACATGAAGATACTCATATACAGTAATTGCTTCGAAGATGTTGACATCATCAGAGTAGCTTGATTCATTCACTTTCATTCCCACTAGAGGAACAATGCAAAATATATGCTGTTTCCAATTCATTACCCAGTTATTTTTTTCACATAAATTGAATAATCCCTTTTATTCTTTCACATTATCAAATTATTTCATCCTATTCCCCTATCTTTCTCTGTCTGTCCATCCCTTTATCACTCTCTCCCTGCCCCTCTCTCTCTCTGCCCATCTCCCTCTCTCTCTGCCTATCTCTCTCTCTCTCTCTCTCTCTCTCTCTCTGTACATCTCACTCTCTCTGTCCCTCCCTTTCTGTCCCCCTCTCTCTCTCTTTTTCTCTCCCTCTGTGTCCCACTCTCTCCCTCCCTCTCTTTCTGTCTCTGTCCATCTCTGTCTTTGTCCCTCCCCCTCTATCTCCCTCTCTCTGCCCCCTTTCTCATCCGTCCCTTCTCTCTGCCTCCCACTCTGTCTCTGTCACTCTCTCTCTCTCTGTTTGTCTCTCTGTCTCTCTCTCTCTCTCGCCCTCTCTCTTCTCCTTGGTGTCTCTACCCCCCTCTCCCTCTCTTTCCCAGTGCTCTGTTTTTTTTTTCCATTTCCACCCTTCAAAGCAGAGAAAAACCAGGCAGTATCTTCTTGAACTTAGAGTGTTAACATTGGTTGAGATTTATGATCTGGGTGATCTGGATAAATATGTACCCGTTCAGACATAGTGAGGCTTGTTTACTTCTGAAGGGATATGCCAGTGTTAAATCAAACCTGGAGAGTACAACTAAAACGAGGCAGTGTTCCTCACTGATTAATAAGTGCCACGTTGCTCTTTCCATTCTTCTGCTTCTCCTCATGACTGCCAAAGATTCTCCATTCTTAAACAATGCTTACATTTTCCATCAGGAACATAAAGAGCGGATTGGAGTAAACCATTTAACCCCTTCATTCATTATGACTGCGTCAGATCTCCAGATACAAGGAACTGCAGTTGCTGGTTTACCAAAGAAAACACAAAGTGCTGGAGTAACCTAGCTGGGCTAGGCAGCAACCCTGGAGAACATGGATAGGCGGCGTTTCAGGTTTGGAGCTAACCCACTTTAAGAAGGGTCCCGACCTAAACTGTGACCTCTCCATGACAGATCTCCAGCCTATCTTCCTCTGTCCTCTTTTATTAATGCCTCTGGTTAATAAAAGACTATTAGCCTCAAATTTAAATTACAAATTGACCAAGGAGAAACTGCACAGACCAGCTGCCAGGAGTATTCGTGGAATCTTTAACCTCTCCCGACTGAATTCTGAGAGTCACACTTGCTTTAAGAAGGCCACTATCATCACATTGCCATCTCATTGGGGTGGCATGGAAGCACAGTTGCATAGAACCCTTAGCTGAAAGTATAAGAGTACATCCGGGCATTCATGGTTATAACACTAAACATACCAATAATAAGATTTTGTTATATGCAGACGATGTACTTTTAAATATTACCAACTCTCAAGTCAGTATCCCAGACCTCATAGAACAATTTCATTCCTTCTCAGGGTATAGAATAAATTGGAATAAAAGTGAAACTGTTTTTTCAATTTAGGTTATAAGGTTAAAAATGAAGCTGTCCAATAATTGTATAACTCTAGATGCCGAACATTTTATCTTTGTGCAATTGCTTCTAATTAAAAAAAGAGGCACAGTTGCTGCCTTACAGTGCTTACAGCGCCAGAGACCCGGGTTCAATCCTGACTATGGGTGCTGCCTGTAGGGAGTTTGCACGTTCTTCCCGTGATCAGCGTGGGTTTTCTCCGAGATCTTCGGTTTCCTCCCACACTCCAAAGACGTACAGGTTTGTAGGTTAATTGGCTTGGTATAAATGTAAGTTGTTCCTAGTGTGTTTAGGATAGTGTTAATGTGCGGGGATCGCTGGTCCGGGCAGACTCGGTGGGCCGAACTGCATCTCTAAATTAAACTTTAAAAAAACTAAATGCAAGGTAGGGTGCCTTAATGATTACCGCTCGGTGGCTCTGACATTCACCATCATGAAGTGTTTCAAGAGGCTGGTCAGCCTTGACCGACTGCGATTCACCTACCATCACAACAGGTGGGGGAGAAGGGGTTGAAGAGCTGGAGGCGGGGAACGATCAGGACCAACCACAAATTACCATAGAGTAATGCTCTGGTTGCCTCATTGGTGGCTACTGATGGTATGAAATTAATAGGGATACAATGTGGAGACTTGAGGAACTGGTTAAACATCTAGGAGGATGGAGGGGGGGGGGGGGGGGGGAGGCGGAGGGTGAGGAAAGGGTGGAGGGGGGAGAGGAGGGGATTGTAGAAGGGCAATTGTTGTGCCCTATCATTTAACTTGCTTAACTTCTTGTTCAGTACGGGTATCGGGGTTTATGAGAAGAAGGTCGGAGAATGGGGTTGAGAGGGAAAGACAGATCAGCAATGGTCGAATGGATTGAGTAGACTTGATGGGCTGAATGGCCTAATTCTGCTCCGAGTACTCAGGGACATGAATCTTCAGCGACCCTTGTACAATCTTGCAGGAGTTGGCAGTGGGCTGTATCCTCAGAGGTGGGACTGCCATCTAGGTCACATGTATCAGCCTGCTGTCGGTGGCACAACTTGGCAGCATCGTGGCACAGCTAATTCTGCTGCTATAACTTATGAACTGAACAGCGGAGGTGAAAATCACCTAAATTGGTCAGAGGCCAATTGGTAAGTTTCTAAATCGGTCAGGGAAACGGGAGGCAAGATTCTCACACAAGCGCATTCTCACCTCACCACGGCCCCATTAAAGGTCACCGGTAGAAAGCAAAGCAACCAGATTTGTGAGAATAATACTGGTAAACAGGCTCATTGAAGAAGGGTTTCGGCCCGAAACGTCGCCTATTTCCTTCGCTCCATAGATGCTGCTGCACCCGCTGAGTTCCTCCAGCAATTTTGTGTACCTTCATTGGTGCTTTAAGCAGTTCTAACTACTTAAAGCATGCTGCGATGGGCATTAGTTTCTTCTTCGTTACCATTGAGCAATCCTTGCGCATTGGACATGCTTGTTAGTGTATTTTCACTTCCGGTTCCTGAAGCTCAAGTTTGTGACAGAAATAAAAAAGTATAAGGTGTGGCGCTGTTACCAGTGCTGGCAGACTGCTCGGAAGAAAAGAACCGAAGAACTCGCTGCAAGTAATTCCATCTTGATTTCAGTTGATTATGTGCAGTGTTAACCGCTTTGGCCTCACACAAGCCAGCTTCATTCCTTGTCACCGTGCACAATGCCCTTTATGATGCAAGTGTAGTCAACTAAATCGAGATTTTCTTCCCCCCCCCCACGACACCACCCTCTTTCTTAAAAAAAAAAGAGTCGTTCGTGTGAAGCGATCCATTTACAAATTAAAAGGGCCCACGGTTCCTTTTGTGCAACGAAACAATCAGAAGAAAGTAGCATTTTTCTATCCATTAGTGACCATGTACTATGGCGAAGTCTCTTCCCACTCATACCCCAGTAATCATGGACTCGGCAAAGGAAATTCTTTTGTTGCTGTTAATAAAAGTGGAATGTGTCTCTGGGTTAGAGCCATCTCACTCAAAAAATAATCAGACAAAAGTTTCAAATGTCACTTCCCTCATACAGAATCGTTAGCGTCCACTTCCTGCCCATATTAAGTGGAATTTCGGAATAAGTCCAGCACTAAATTATACTTTTTAATATGTTTAATTATCAGCTACGCAAAACCAGACATTTTTGATTTTGATTTTGTAATCCTGACAACAATCAGTCCCCTAGAGGAAGATGGGATCGTCTTGTAATCATGCATCTTTCATGTGTTGTTTTTTCAGGTAAAGTTGAACCAGACAGAGTACAATAAAGCATGAAGCATTTGTAAAAGATCAGTGTTAAGGAAGTTCATTCAACGTTGAATCCTCTTTGGAACAAGTGCTATTACATAAGAGGCAATCAGAAATATAACAACATTCATACAGCACCCTTAATAGGGCAAAATATCTTCCGAGTTGCTTCATAGACAAAAATATTGTTACTCAGCCACTTGAGGAATTATTGAGGAAGAAGACCAAACAATTTACCAAAGAAATGGGTATTAAGGAGTATTTAGAAGATGGAAAGAGGAGCGGATAAGCTGAGGAAAGGCGTGCCGAGCTTGCATTAGACAGCACATCTCCCTGTGGTGGACCGATTACATTTGGAAATGACCAATGCAACAAAAGCTCTTGACGGTATCTCAATACACGCAACAATAAAATAAACTAAAGCTAAAATGGTGTCAGAATAAGAGGAGTGTAGCCATCTTACAGGGTTTTGGTAGTAACAGAGACAACTGAATTCAGGCAACTGAATCATCCTACCACAACTAGAGAGCAGTGCTGAACTACTAGCTACCTCATTGGTGACCCTTGAACTATCCTTGATCTGACTTTGCTGGCTTTACCTTGCACTAAACGTTATTCCCTTATCATGTATCTACACCAGGGTTGGGGAACCTGCGGCCTTAAGGCCGCATGTAGCCTTCTAGGCCATTAAGTGCGGCCTTTTGAATGAATCCAAATTTTGTAGAACAAATCCTTTTATTTTTATTAATATGTTTTTGTTCGTCTTTTATTATTTTTATTTTAATCTTAAAATGAGCGTATTTAAAATACCAAAGAGTAAAAGAAGATTCAACGAAATAATCCTATGTTTAATTGAAGTTTCTTGGATGCGGCCTTATTAGATTACAGCTAACTTATTGCGACCTTCCAACATGAAAAGGTTCCCCATCCCTGATCTACACACTGTAAATGGCTCGACTGCAATCATGATTTGTCTTTCTGCTGACTGGTTCGCACTGGTTAACAAAAGCTTTTCACTGTACCTCGGTACACGTGACAATAAACTGAACTGAAACTGGAAGAATAGGCAGAGATAGGGAAGGACTAGACCATGGAAGTAACGCCACACTAGAGTGAACATTGCAAATTCAAAGCTTTGCCAAATCAGGAGCAAGTGTACAAGAGCCGACAGAGCACAGAGGTGATGGGGGAAGACGACCAAGCCAAAGTTAGGATGGAGGAGCTTTGAATGATCTGAATTTCATACAGTTTCTGTAAACAACAATTTGTAGACACGTACAGGTTGATCTCGGGTAGATTAACACATGAACGTCAAATTTGTTCAAGGGCTGAAAATAATGCTACTAGGATACTGCGATGAAACATGTGGTACATTAAAATATTGTTTTTGGAACCTTTGCATATATAATAATTCATCTTCATATTATTATTGATGGATAAATTACAAAGAATAATTGTAATTTGATAAGCTCCAAAATGAGAGGGTGTAATTACATGACAAATTGACAAAGGAGATGTTCTCTTGAAATAATAGATCAATTAAAACACTAATATCTGTACTGATGTACCGTAATTTACATATTTTGAGATGTTGCAGATATTGTGTACAAATAAACATTTCTGTGTAGCATGTTAAAGTTTCATTGTTGGTGAGCGCATTGGGATGAAGCGCCTGTTTCTGTGTTGTATTACTCTGTGATACTATGACTCTATGTTAAAAGCTTGTATATTTATACACAGTGCACACAATACTGGTCGCAACCCGGAACGACATCTATCCATGTTCTCCAGAGAAACTGACTGACCTGTTGAGTTACTCCAGCACTTTGTGTCCTTTTGTGTACTAACCAGCATCTGCAGTTTCTACAAGTTGAAAAATAACTTGAGCGAAATATATATCAAAGTATTAGAAGCATAGAAAATAGATGCAGTAGTAGGCCATTCGGCCCCCTCGATCCCGCACCGTCATTCAATATGATCATCCAAAGTCGGTACCCCGTTCATGCTTTCTACCCATATCCCTTGATTCCGTTAGCCTTAAGAGCTATATCTAATGGGCCTGTCCCACTTAAGTGAATTTTTGGGCAACTAAAGGGGACTGCCGCAAAATGTTCACAATGTTGAAATTTTTTTGGTGACAGTGGCGACAAATTTTGCTGTCGTAGGTTGTCGTAGTTGACGTGGGTTGTCGCCAGATGTCGTCGGTGAATTTCATTAAAACAAGTCCCTGGCAGTCGCCTAAGTGGGACAGGCCCTTAATTCTCTCTTGAACGATTCCAGTGAATTGGCCTCCACTGCCTTCTATGGCAGAGAATTCCATAGATTCACAACTCTCTGGGAGAAATTGTTTTCCTCATCTCCGTCCCAAATGGCCTACGCCTTATTCTTGAACTGTGACCCCTGGTTCTGGACTCCCCCAACATCGGGAGCATTTTTCCTGCATCTAGCCTGTCCAATCCCTTAAGAATTTTATATGTTTCTAATTTCTAATCATTTCAAGAGATTGTTAAGAAAATTGATATTAGTAGCTCTCATTCGTAGTGTCAGTGTAAAATGTGGCAGAAATCTCATTAGCAGCCCTTTGCAAATAAGACAACAAACTAACAGAAACCTCTTGGCAGCTTAATGTCAGCGGATTCTACAACCAAGTTCATGGTTTTCTCACCTCATCAGCTTTGGATGGTTCATCTTCATCACGTCCCGATTTACCTCGTCTGACTTTTAAATATTTTCAGAAGCAGATGGTCGTAAAGATGATTGATGAACAGGAATGAAACACTAGTCACTCCGCCGGCCAGCAAGTACAGTCACCAAGAGGCTTGGATTTACCATGAAGATAGACACAAAAAGCTGGAGTAACTCAGGGTCAGGCAGCATCTCTGGAGAAAAGGAATAGGTGATGTTTCGTGTCAAAACTCTTCTTCAGGCTGAGAGTTAGTGGAGAGGGAACCGAGTGATATGAAAAGGTACATAGAACGAATTAATTACACATATGCGCAAAGACAGATCGAAGCCTGCTATGTTTAGATTCTATATGACCTTCTGCATGTCCTTCCTTTGTGGTCCCCAAATCAGAAAGAAAAAAAATTAAGATTCAAGCGGTATTCCTAACCATATTTTGTTTCCACCTTCCTGGCTGTTTTAAGTGTTGGAAAACTTGTGGAATTTTGACCAATGCAAATCTTACTGGAGAGAGTGATCACTCTGATCAGACACAAATTGAATGGCAATGCAAAGTGCAATGTCCTGGCAAGCCCTTCCCATATTTTGGAAGCTATTTGAAATGTTCTGCTTCCGTGCAATACTGTTTTCATTAAATCGCTGTGGTTGCATTTACTGAGATGACAGATTGATGTCAAGGAATGGGGAAATATCAGCTGAATGGATTGTTGTTGGTTACTTGCATTGGCTAATTCTGTTGATAGGAGTACATCTAGCTCGGTACCCTGCAATTCCTGGGATGGCAGGAGTTTCATATGAAGAAAGACTGGATAGACTCGGCTTGTACTCGCTAGAATTTAGAAGATTGAGGGGGGAATCTTATAGAAACTTACAAAATTCTTAAGGGGTTGGACAGGCTAGATGCAGGAAGATTGTTCCCGATGTTGGGGAAGTCCAGAACAAGCGGTCACAGTTTAAGGATAAAGAGGAAATCTTTTAGGACTGAGATGAGAAAAACATTTTTTACACAGAGTGGTGAATCTCTGGAATTCTCTGCCACAGAATGTAGTTGAGGCCAGTTCATTGGCTATATTTAAGAGGGAGTTAGATGTGGCCCTTGTGGCTAAAGGGATATCAGGGGGTATGGAGAGAAAGCAGGTACAGGATACTGAGTTGGATGATCAGCCATGATCATATTGAATGGCGGTGCAGGCTCGAAGAGCCGAATGGCCTACTCCTGCACCTATTTTCTATGTTTCTATGTAATACATCTCAAATACCAATGAAGCCGTAATATGTAGTTCTTGATTAGTACGGGTGTCAGAAGTTATGGGGAGAAGGCAGGAGAATGGAGGGAGAGGTAGATCAGCCATGATTGAATGGCGGAGTAGACTTGTTGGGCCGAGTGGCCTAATTCTGCATTCTCCTCCTATGACTTACGGAGTTAAGAATTCAAAGCCTGTCTATAGTAGATTTTATTTTAAATTAAAGTTTTAATGCAGCTTTAATATGAAGTTCAGGCCGTTTCCTATTCAGTATGTTCACAAGAATATTTTTCAATAGTTGTGGTTTTATATAGGTGATTCTTGGTTGCTAAAGAAGGTAAGGCTGTATTATCAGGTCACCAGTAAGCTAGGAGATGTCAGCTGATGATGAGTTGTATAGTCTTAAACCCCACGAGTAAAGCAAGGCCATCTGATCAGCCTACAAATCCATTCAACTGTGGATAATCTTGAAGGCATTTTTATTTTTTGTTGTTGTTGGAAATGTTTATGTAAAGACTTGTGGTGACAGGAAGAACAGTTTTCCAAGTTAATGCATGAAATGTAGTGTTTGTCAATAGAGGGCACTCTTAGCAGTAACGGAAAAGGAGCATCCGAAATTTGGCTCTGCTCCCAAGAGCAACTTACAAAACTCATGCAGATGCATTCAGTCAAGATACTTGTAGTCTGAAGCAGGAAAATACACATCCTCGATGGAATTCCGGCACACAAAAACCCACACATACACATGCATCAGAACATGTGCACACGTGTGCACACACACACACACACTCAGACACAAACACATTCAAACTGAGACACACACACTCATATGCCGAGGAAAACGCTTACATACTGAGAAACACACTCATGCACACGCAATCACACACCCACAATGAAATCACACACCAAACCTCACAAATATACACGGACATTTATAGACACAAACATTTACCTGCCTATTAACATCCTAATTCAAACCCAGACATTCAGCAAACTATCTAAAGATAAAGGAAGAACAGCTCGCTGTGTGATTCCCAATTAAAAATCATTGCACAAGATCTATATCATCTATCACGATGGATGTTCTTCTGAGAAATATGATCATCTTTTTAGAAAAAACATGCTTCATTTACTTCAAGTGGGGAAACCAGTATTTTGTGAATGGAAAACATTAAACTTTTTCAAACTTTCTGGTAACAGGAAGTGAACAAGCACCTGGAGCTGAAAATTGTACACACACTGTAGATTCTGGCTCGGTCACTTCCATTCACATTGCTGTTTTGTGCTTTTTAAGAGTGAAGCAGCAGAAGTGAGAGCAGGCATCCCATATTCAGCACTGACAATGTGAACACAATGTCAATCAGGCTGCATTGTCGTCAAAAACCCAAACTGGAATGTTTAGACATGCAAATGCCCATTGCTGTGGGAAAAATGCTTTGGTGAAAAGCATTTAACTATTTATGGTCAAAGAATAACACCTTCTTCGGGGAGGAGAAAGGGAATGAACATTTGAATCACTCACTGTGTTAAAGTGACTTAGAACATGTGAAAATGATACCATTCATTCACAGGGCTTAATTGTTATCAGTTTGGGGGTAGAGCGAGAGAGAGACTTTGATTTGAGGCCAAAACCACCTCAGAGAAGTTATATGTCACCGTCTCAGAAGTCTTGCCCTTGTGACGATATTTTTTAGTTTGGAACCCTTTAAGGAGCAACCCTCAAAAAGGCAGTCAGCATCATGAAAGACCCACACCATGCTATCACTGGGAAGAAGGTTCAGGAATCAGTAAAGACATACAGGTTTGCAGGTTAATTGGCTTTGGTAAGGTTATAAATTGTCCCTAGTGTGTGGGATAGTGTTAGTGTATGGGGTGACCGCTGGTTGGCACAGACTCGGTGGGCCGTAACACATCTCAAAAGTCTAAAAGTGAAGAAAACTGTGACCACCAGGTACAAGAATAGCTAATTCCCAACAACCATCAGGCTTTTGAACACTACACAACACTAACCTCAACTGTGAACTTGTATGGACTGCCTTTGGTTGCACAAAGGACTTCAGGCATTTTTACACCAGTTTTAGTTATTAATTTATTGTTTATTATACATTCTCTATGTGTGTGTTGCGTTTACAGGCCTGTTGTGCTGCTTCAAGTAAGAATGTCATTATTCCAATGTTGGTACATCCGACAATGAAACACTCTTGAATTTATCATACCACAGGAGCACCACATGTAAAAATTATTGTATCTCCTCACGAGCCACGAGGGCAGTTTAAACTTTCCAAATCTCTTTGTTACCAGGTCAAAGCCTTGGAACTTTTGTTAACCTAATAATACTTGCAGGAGTACCTCCACTGTAAGAACTCCAAACATTCAAGAGAGTGGCTCACCTCCAATTTCTCCATATACTAGGAGTGGGAAATAGATGCTTGATTTACCAGTGATGCACATCCATTGAGAATGAGGTGGAGAAACACAGTAAGAATCATCATGGTCTCATTTGGCATGTTGTTTGCAGTAATGCCTGGTGCCTTGGTGAAAGGTCCTGTGTCAGGTCGGGGGGAGTTCCCCCCGCCACGGGTGCCATGTAATGCGTGCTACCTGCCCCATGGTTGAATAGTTGGCGACTAAACCGTCTCCCGCACTTGGTTTGCCAGGTGAGGAGGGGGCTGTGGACCCCCAGCAGGACCAAAAACAAGACCTGTCAAAGGGTGGCTGAGCTTCTAGCGAGCCAACGGCCATCCGCACACCAGCAGAAGTTGCGATCACTATTGTACATAACTGTACCATTGTAAGGAATGATGATAAAACGCGCTCACACACCAAAACCCTACACTTCCAGTGGCGGAAGTACGCAGGAACTGGAGGACAGAGACGTGTGGTGCGTCCGTCACCGTTCCTGTCGGAAACCAGCACCACTGTGTCGCAAATGTTTTCAACGATGATGAATGAATGAATGAATTGGTGGAACAGCACCTCATATTTCGCTTGGGCAGCTTACAATCCAGCGGTATAAACGCTGATTTCTCTAAAGGGCCTGTCCCACTGTACGAGCTAATTCAAGAGTTCTCCCGAGTTTCCTCTGATTCGAACTCGGAGAATTACGGTAATAGCCGTTTATAGGTACTCAGGGCTCTCGTGGACATTTTTTCCACGAGAGCCCTTCACGAGTTACCGCGTTTCCAGAGTACCTGCCGTTAGCATTACGAGCCGCTACGAGACATCCACGAGCTCCGACGTAGCAGCTTTGTACATTCTATGTACTTACCATGAGTTTGATTTGTTTTAAACTCGGGAGAGCTCTTAAATTACCTCGTACAGTAGGACAGGCCCTTGCCTTTAAGTAACCCTTGCATTCCCTCCCTTCCCCCCTCTCCCCCATCCTAGTCATGCTACTAGTTCCACTGTTCGCATCCTTGTATCCCTTCGGTATCACCTCTACCTGCATAGCCAAAGTCTTTCGGCACAGATGTCATGTGTCGATGGGCCTGTTCCTGGCCTGTACTGTTCTATGTTTTAACAAAGAAGGGATACATGGAGTTGGGGGTTCGTGTATTATCAAGATGGAGGATTGGTTACAGGGCAGAAAGCAGAGGACAGTGGGAATCGGACGACAAGCTGTGGCTGGTGAAGCACTGCAGGAATAAGTATCAGCGCTGATCACGCAAATCTGTGTGTGAAGATGAGTTTCGGCGAGCATGCAGTGAGTTTAAAAATAGTTTTATGCAGATAAACGTGAAGGGGAGAGGTATGATTTGAGATTGGAGGCCTTAGCAGGAATAATTGAAAATGTGATTTATTTTTTTTCAACAGCGAGAAAGCAGTAGATAATGGTATACACAGGGATCTTGGCGAGCTGGTTCAGAGATCTCAAAATAAACAAATCATGCAAATACTGTAAACAGTTAGAGAGGCTAATGGCATGTCAGCCTTTATTGCAAGGGTGTGAGTACAACGATAAGGACGTCTTGATGTTTGTGCAGGGATTTGGTGAAGCCACTTATAACAAACCTAGATGTCGTTCTGATCAATATAGATGGCAGCTTATTCTCCTCATTGTAGTCAGTTGAGCAAAGATACACGAGACTCGTTTCTGGGACTCGGCAGTTATATAATGAAGACTGACCTGCACTTTGTGGGTTACACTCACTGGAGTTACAAAGAATAAAAGATGACCTGATTGAGACATCCGGGATTCTGAGGCACTATCCAGTGTGGAACTGGGCAGCAAAGGCTCAGAATAATGGGTCGGCCATCTAAGACTGAGATGAGAAATATGTTCCTCACAAAGAGAGTGTTAAATTGTTGGAATTCTGTCTCCTAAGAGTACTGTGCATGCTCCACTTTTGAGCATATCCAAGGGTACCAGAGAATATAGTTACTTGGTTGGAATGTGACTAAGTTTCAGCCAGAATGTCATTGAAGGGCAAAGCAAACTCACGTTGGGCCCCAGAGCTGACTACTCCTTTTATTTCTCGATGTTTACTTTTTTAATGAAGTCAATGTCCGTACAATGGGCAACATGGTGGCGCAGTGGTAGAGTTGCTGCCTTAGAGAGCTTGCAGCGCCAGAGACCCAGGTCCGATTCCGACTACGGAAGTTTGTACATCCTCCCCTTGACCTGCGTGGGTTTTCTCCGAGATCTTCGCTTTCCTCCCACACTCCAAAGACGTGCAGGTTTGTAGGTTAATTGGCTTGGGTTTGTACACTTGGTAAAAGTGTAAATTGTCCCTACCAGGCTTGTGTTATTGTGCGGGGATCGCTGGTCGGTGTGGACTCGGTGGGCCGAAGGGCCTGTTTCTGCGCTGAATCTCTGAACTAAACCAAACGAATAATGGAAAGTTGCCCAATGTAAATTTGGTGCCCAGTAACGTTAATTTTTTTACAGATCATTGTACAGCCCCTTTTCCATGAGTTTTCATGAGTTGGAGAGTCATGAATGAGAAGACAAGGCTAAAAAATAAGGAGCCGGACATGCAAAACTGAGGTGCATTGAAATCCCTTCTGTCAGAGGGTAGTGAATCTCTAAAGTTATCTCCACCGAGGACGGTGGAGGTGGATAAATACTTGAAAGACCAAGGAATTAAGGGTTCTGGGAACTGGCCAGAAAAGAAGTTGGGGCCAGCATAGATCCACCATGATCATATTGAACATTGAAATGCAGGTAGACAAAAATGTTTGTGGGACCAAATGGCCCACGGTTGTTCCAATGTTTTTGAGGTCATCTGCTCTAATATCTCCTTACATGGATCAGTTTTAGAGAGAAGCACCAGGAACATTGTTGCAAGGTTAAGGATACTATACAAGTAGAAGGTGTGCTAGACAATGTGCATATACAGGAAGTGGGCAAGGACATGACTGGCTCGATCTCCAGTTAAAAACAGGCTAGAACACATTGTCTAGACCCACACACACAGGAAACGTGTAGAGTTTTCATTTGGACTGATCCAGCAGCTGCTGTAGGTTTGAAAATTGGAATCAAGCAGTTCCATAAAAATGTACATCAATAAATTGGGGTGACGCGTATAATGAATCTCCTCTGTTAACGAAAGATCTAAACGACTGCTGGCTTAAATGAGGAATGAGCCAAGCTGTCAAGCAACTTGGCTCTGGGTCTGGAGCAGATGGCAACAGTCTGATGTTGAAGTTCCAAATTAAAATTTGGCTGCAGTTTCTCATACTTGTATGGCATCTTAGTTTCCATATTTCCACAATTGCTATTTTGCAATGGCTTGGCAAAGGCCCTGAGATTTACTGGCTGTTAAAAATAAAATGGATCGTGAAATATATTTGCTGCAAATCCCCGCTGAGTTTCTGCTGGCTCTGAGGGTCCAAAGCAAAATGATTTTCACCAATTCCAATCCAGGTGTTGGGAAAGGCAGCAAAAAAAATATACAACCAGAAAGCTGACCTCAAGACCGCACTAATTGACACTATCTTGGCCATTTGAATTATAAAAGGCAAATGATGGCTGTTGTGGGAAATGATAAAATGGCATTAAAGAATAATCCACCTCATTAGTGTTAAGGGCTAAGGGCGGCACAGTGGCGCAGCGGTAGAGTTGCTGCCTCACAGCGCCAGCGACCCGGGTTCGATCCTGGCTGTGGGTGCTGTCTGTACGGAGTTTATACCTTCTCCCCGTGAAATGCGTGGGTTTTCTCCGAGAACTTTGGTTTCCTCCCACGCTCCAAAGACATACAGGTTTGTAGGTTAATTGGCTTGGTGTAAATGTAAAAATTGTCCCTAGTGTAGGATAGTGTTAACGTGCGGGGATCGCTGGTCGGTGCAGACTCGGTGGGCTGAAGGGCCTGTTTCTGCGCTGTATCTCTAAACTAAATTAAAGTGTTAGGTCCAAATAGGTTAGGTCAATAGACTGTCCCCTCCAATATGTTGAGGCTAAAAACAAATGCTTCTGGGTTTGTTGAATTGCAAACTATTGGTAAGAGTTCACAACGACCACTGATGCATTCTGTTGTGACAAATGGCAAATGAGACACTTCCTTCATGGGCACCAGTCAATCAGTCAATGCATCAGTTGAGCATTCGCAGTGAAAATAGTACAGAGGAGAAGATGGCAGCCAACTTACAAAGGAGTCAATTCCCCTTCAGAGAGTTGTTCAATTTTAGTTTTTGTGATATAGCATGGAAACAGGCCCTTCGGCCTACTGAGTCCACGCTGACCATCGATCAACCAATCACGCTAGTTTCATGTTATCCCATTTTCGCATGCACTCCCTAGAGGCAATTTACAGAGGGCCAATTCACCTACAAACTCGCACGTTTTTGGGGGGTGGGAGGAAACCGGAGCATCCCGAGGAAACCCACGCGGTCACATTGAGAAGGTGCAAACTCCACATGGGCAGCAACCGAGGTCAGGATCGAACCCGCGACTCTGGTGCTGTGAGGCAGCAGCATTACCAAATGGGCCACTGTGCCGCCCCAAAACTGATTATAACAAGTGTTTTGTTAAGATAGTACCTGTACCTTTGTAAAGTTTCTCGATAATTCAAGTGTTATACAACAAGAGTTAAAATTTGTACAGTAAATTACAAATAATTGTGCAATTAACTTCAAACAAATTCATTGAGGTTAAATTATAGGGGTGTTGTTAGAAGCATTTCCAACTCTCAGATCTGATAGTCCCCTAAGTAAACAAACAGCCCTTTCAACGTTATCCAACAGTGAGCGACGTAATATGCCACTGAGCCGATGCAGTGTTGATACCAAAGTTCTCACAAGATGAGTTCACAATTTAATTCCCTTTAAAAATAGCTACAGAGGCAGATTCCAAATGGGTACTTTACTGAGTTTTACATCATAGTGGAAAAGCTTGTCAATTAATTTTGTCCACAAAACTCCAATAACATTTTATATTAAAAAAAAAGGACTATGAACTTCACAGAGAGGAAATCCATCCCTTGTACAAGCTGGATTATCATATCAACCATCCACCCCAACAAAATAATGAGGCCCCTTTAAGCTGAGAAATGCATGAAGTAGAGCTGGAACATGACTGAGCTGCCACTGCATTACTTTAATCGTGAGGAAACATTTTTCTAGCTGTCAGAGAGCCATGTTAGCATCACGTACATGCACGCAGGCATGCTTCATTTCCACTGCAATAAATAATGCAGTTTTTTGTTGTTTTTCTTTTCTTTCTTTTCTCTTCCCCTGTTATGTGCTATGTTTACATATTCACATATCCTGTTGTGCTGCAGCAAGTAAGAATTTCATTGTCCCATCCGGGACATATGACAATAAAACACTCTTGACTCTTGACTCAGTCAATCTAGCATTAGGAAACTAAAAACAAACTATTTCCAGATGAGATAAGCGAATTATGCTGGCTGCTTTGTGATTTTGCTCGTGACTGTGATTTCATTGAGTACGCCATTATATTTCCGACTGAAAGCTCACGTGCACAGTGGCGCAGCGGTAGAGCTGCTGCCTCACACGCCAGAGACACAGGTTTGATCCTGACTATGGATGCTATCTGTGTGGAGCTTGCATGTTTTCCATGTGACTGCGTTGGTTTTCTCTGGGTGCTCCGATTTCCTCCCGCAACCCAAAGTCGTGTGGGCTTGCAGGTTAATTGACCTCTATAAATTGACCATTCTGCAGGGAATGGATTGAACTAGTGGGTAGAACTAGTGTAAATGGGTGATCAATGGTTGGCATGGACTTGGTGGGCTGAAAGGCCTGCTTCCCTGCTGTTTCTTTCATTTAATCAACCAATCGCCCAGTGAGTAATGGAAAACAACAAGCTAAAAATGCAATTTCAATTCAAGTAGACTCTTCCATTACAGTTATTTAATTAATTGTTTGCAATCATCCGGCAAGTGACCCCCACCCCCAGTGCCTTCTGCATGCCTGTCTGACCCAAACCCCACAATGCTGAAATAATAATCCAAACCATCTTGTCTAGAAAGGCATTTGTGCAACTTCAGAACAGCTACTTTTGAGTAAAGTCTGAACAAAAATGCCGATGTTTCCAAGATCTGGCACTCTCTTCAGATTTTCGGAGGCCACAGATAACTTTCGAGAGTGGAAACATAACTTCTGTCATTTTTTTGGAACATATTCACAGATTTAAAATTTCCTCCTGGAGGATTACTTGTGTTTTAGGCCTAACCCATGAAAACCACTTTCGGCCCACACAGAAGTTACAGAGGAAGGAACACAATGCATCTCTACACTGCACCCTGCCTTTACCCCAATTTCCCACCATCCACAGTGCCTTTAGACTGTAACTTTGCATTGCCGATCATATCAAGTCAGACTTATTAATCCCATCACATCATTGCCAATCAGATAATGTGCACATAAAAGGGGGGGGGGGGGGGTAACAATTAAGGGTATGCCGGGCGTGGAGATGGACTCTACACAACATTTGCAACAAGTGGGATTCAAGGCATTAATTAACGTGAAAAGTTTTTCACTATAAAGGAAAGCAAGATTAAACATGTCTCTTTTATGTGTGAGGGATCAATTAGAGTTTTTTTTTTTAAAAAGGCATGTATAGGAATCTGACAACTCCGGTACAGGTGCTGACTTCTCTCCTGCAGGCAGCTGACAGGCACAATTGTTTCCTTCACAACGATTAAGTTAATTTTGATATAATGCTATTCATAAGTGGATGCTTTTCTTAATGCAACATTGACTCTATAATTAAGTACTTTGAAACACAGTCCCCATAGGGGGATTGCAGAGAAAAATATCTGTCTCTTCACGTACAAAAAAGATCTAAACATCCTTTTTTAAAATAATAAAGATAACAAATATTACATGAAGTGAATTACTCCCTCATCGAGCCACTTCTTGCATTTAATTCGTTAATAACAAATGTGTGTGCTACGACACATCAGTGCTAAATATTATTCCATTAAAAAACCGTGCAACAGCATAGAAACAAAAATAAAGAAGGGTTTAACTCCAATGCAGAGTTTTCAACATGTGGCTGCAATGATGTGGTATTGCTACAAAATCTGAGGATGCAGGATTACTTTGGACATCTACAGAGCTAATACGCTGTCTCCATCCACAGTGCAATCAGCAGCAGCCTTTCTACCTGGTACATCCTTTATTTATGGTTTATGAAATAAGACATTCTCAGCAGGTTGTCTGAGAACTGACTCTCTGAATACATTTCCTTGCACAATAACATGATATGATCTCTACATGTTCTAAGCCTTACATTTTGCAGATATGAATTCGGAACTATTGCATTGCACTGACATTAACACTGTAGTAATAACGTGCACCTGGTTTAGTTTCGTTTAGATTGGAGACAAAGCGCAGAAACATGCCCTTCAGCCCACCGAGTCCACACTGACCAGCGATCCCTGCACATTAACGCTGTCCTGTGATGATCAGCCATGATCATATTGAATGGCGGTGCAGGCTCAAAGGGCCGAATGGCCTACTCCTGCACCTATTTTCTATGTTTCTATGTCCTACACCAGGGACAATGTTTACATTTACACCAAGCCAATTAACCTACAAACCTGTACGTCTTTGGAGTGTGGGAGGAAACAAAAGTTCTCGGAGAAACCCCATGGGGGTCACGGGGAGAACGTACAAACTCCATGCAGACAAGCCAGGATCGAACCCAGGTCTCTGGCGCTGTAGGCGCTGTAAGCAGCAACTCTACCGCTGCGCCTCTGTTCTACCACTGCAGTAATAACATGCATCTGGTTCTTGAGGTCAGTCTCCAGTGAATCTCCAAGTTAATTCATCCTCTACACGAGAGCAGTTCAGGTGCGACGCTTGCGCTCAGGAGAAGGGAGTATGGTTGGTTGTGAATGATGAGAGGAAGGGCCGGATATCTGCCTAGTCTCCTGCTTCTCCATCCTCCAGTGATTCCTGCTTGAATATATAACCCTGCTGGTTAATGGCATCTAATGCCGCCAGATCTGCTACATTTATCAGAAGACAGGAGAGGCAGAAATTTTCATGAGTGAAACATGCCACAAATCGTGGGAGTAAATCAGCGGGTCAAGCAGCATCTGTGGAGAACGTGGATAGGTGATGTTTCGGGTGGGGGTCCCTTTTTCAGGCTGATTTAGTGTCTTTATTTGTAAACTTGCAGCTTAGTTTATTGTCATGTGTACCGAGGTACAATGAAAAGCTTTTGTTGCGTGCTAACCAGTCAGCGGAAAGATAATACACAAATACAGTAGAGTAATGATAAATGGAGTAACGTGAATAGTGTTTAGTGCAAGATGAAGCCAGTAAAGTCCGAGGGTCTTCAATCAGGTAGATAGTAGTTCAGGGTGTTGGTAGGATGTTTCAGTTGCCTAATAACAGCTGGGAAGCAACTGTCCCTGAATCTGAAGGTGTGCATTTTCACACTTCTGTACATTTTGTCCGAAGGGAGAGGGGAGAAGAAGGAGTGGCCGGGGTGTGACTCTTCCTTGGTGTGACTCGTCCAAGAAACCTGCAGTTCCTTCTGGCTACTCTCTATCTAAATGTTGATGAGTGTTTACCTGTCTATAACTCTGCAATTACATGTGATGACCTCTCCATTTAAATGTGTCAATGAAGTTGGATTAAATAGTAAGATTAAACGAGAACTTACCAGTTTGAAGTTTGATCGTTATTTTATGAGGAGTAACGTTGAGGGAATACGTGAAGAACCCCGCTAGGACGCATGCGTGTCATTCTTCAAAGCAGCGGTGTGAAATCACAGATAACTGTAATGACTAAACATAGTAAGATTAGAGAAGAGATACCAGTTGAGTATATGATCAAGGGTGGGAGCGGAGGGCACGTATTCCCTCAACGTTACTCCTCATAAAATAACGATCAAACTTCAAACTGGTAAGTTCTCGTTTAATCTTACTATTTTACTTCGGAGTCACGTGAGTGACTACGTGAAGATTTTAAAGCTCTGTGATTTCATGCCGTGGAAACGAGTCCATGCATCACATCTGCCTTGATTATGGGGAGAATAGTGTTAACATCATTAGACATCAATACGATATTGAAAAACAACGATAAATTTATTAACACCAAATTATAGCCCCTATTTATGGGGTAAAATTATATTACAGAACTTAAAATTGTTTCTGCAAATGTTCCAGGTTCAATTACTGGTTTGTTATAAAATCGTTGGAAAGTTTTCTCCGTTGACCATCCTGCTGTCTTGAGGATTTGGTCCATAGGAACATCCAACTTCATAGCTGCCGATGTAGCTGCAGCCCTGGTGGAGTGAGATTTTAAAATGTTAGTGTCTACTCCAGCCTTTATTAGGACCTGTTTTAGCCATCTCGAGATGGTCTGGACTGTCACTTTTTTGTGTGGCTGTTTGTAGCTGATTAAAAGTGCCATTTCTTTGCCTCTGATGATCTTAGTATACTCCATATATAATAGTAAGTGTGTTACAATACAGAGACGTTCATCTGTCAGGTAGGCCCTGAATTCTATTTTTAGGCCTGCTGACCCCTGTCTGTTCTGTTTGACTAATTCATTGATGTGAAAAGTTAAATTTCCAGATGAAATAGTCATGTTGTCCAGCCTTAGTTTCTGTAGCGACTGGACCCTTTGTGCCGTGACCAAGGCCATCAGCATGACTGTTTTCATAGTCAGTTTCTGTAGGGACAGAGCTGTAGCTGGAGACCAGTTTCTTAACATGGTCAGTACAATGCTCACATCCCATATTTGGGAGTACCTGGTTCTTGGGGGATTAACATTAAAAATGCCCCTCATGAGTTTGGTTACCAGGGGGTGTGTCCCAACAGAATGCCGCTCTGTTCCTTGCCACAGGTATGTTGACAGAGCACTTCTGGCGCAGTTGATGGCACTATAACTGAGCCCCTCATCGTAATGGAGGCTTGCCAGGAATTCCAGAACAGACGGGATGTTCATAGATCTGTGGATGATGTTATTGTTGTGACAGTACATTTCCCATTTCTTGATGTACACCAAGTACTGTTTTTTGGTGGACTGTCTGTGGGCCGCTGAAATAATATCCACTGTTCGGTCCGTCAGTCCCAGGTGTAGTAGAGGTGCTTTCAAACTCTACAAATTAATAGGTTTGTATAATTATGACATGGGTGACTTTCCCTTGTTACGGGATGAACCAGTAAATTAGGTCTATGATGGATGGTGATGCATGGTTCTAATACCATGTCGAGTATCACCGGGAACCATGGTTGAGTAGGCCAATCGGGTACTATCAAAATACCAGACGCAGAGTCTTGCTGTATTTTCCTTAATACCCGACTGATGAGGCAGAAAGGAGGAAATGCATAAATAAACAATTTCCCCCAATGCAGCGAAAATGCATCTGTTGCCGCTGCCCCAGGGTCTGGTTCCCATGAAACATAATTCGATAACTGGTGATTGAGCCTGGATGCGAATAGATCGATATCTGGCGTTCCATACCGTGCTGTAATTTCAGCAAATACATTTTTATCCAACATCCATTCAGTGTTTTCATTGAATTTGCGTGACCTGGTGTCTGCCACTAAATTTAGTTTACCTGGTAAGTAGGTAGCTGATATCCAAATATCTCTCTGGATACACCATTGCCAAATTGTGTTGGCCAGATTGTCACATGATGTCGATTTGTTTCCACCCATATGGTTGATATATGCTACCACGGTGGTGTTGTCAATTTGTAGTCTAACATGCTGGTGATATAACCCAGAACAATATGACTTAAGGCCATGGAATGCACTTAACATCTCCAGGTAGTTTATGCCCAGTGTTTGTAATAATGATGCCTCCTGTGCATTCCATCTCCCTCCACAGCTGGAGATGGAATTGGTAGCACCCCAACCAAGTGCACTGGCATCAGTTTGTAGTACCATAGACGGGTTGCTGATGATGATTGGATTGGAACAATGCCTAATGTTATCTTTCCATCATTTTAGTTCCATTATGGCCTCTGTTGGTAGCTTCATTGGTCTGTCAAAATGACCACCATTAATTTTGAGTGCTCGTATTTTAGCCCTCTGTAAATTTCGATAATAAGGTCCGAATTGTGTGGCTGGAAACACAGCCACTATTTTGCCAATTATTCTTGCTACCAGTCTGATGGATGGTTTAGTGATGTCAATGATTTTGCTGCAAGCCTCTATTAAGGCTGTAACCTTTTCTTTCGGCAAAGTCACTGGCATGTGAACTGAGTTAATGGTGAACCCCAGATAATCCATTGTGGTTGAAGGTGTTAATTTAGATTTAACTGGATGGATGATAAACCCCAGTTTTTCAAATAATTGTTTTGTGGCTGTTACCACTTGTTTCGCCAATTCCAAAGTTCTGCCCACAATAAGTATGTCATCTAGATATGCCATTACCATGTGTTTTTGTTTCCGCAGAAACGCTAGGGCTGGTTTCAAAATTTTAGTGAACAGCCTGGGAGCTGATGTTAGACCATTAGGTAGTGCCCTGTACTGCCAGTGCTGACCCATCCAGTTGAATTTTAAATAACATCTGTGGTCACCTCTTATGGGTACTGTATAGTAAGCATCTTTTAAATCGATGCTTGCCATGTAGTAACCTTTGGAAACCAATTGCTTAGCAGTAACAAAGGTTTCCATCTTGAAATGAATATATTGTACGAAAGTATTCAAATTAGTCAAATCGATGATGATGCGGCAACCACCATCTTTCTTGTTTATGATAAAGATATTGGACACGAATTCCTGTGATTCGTGTTGTGTTTTCTCAATTACTCCTTTTTTATAAAGCCGCTGTAGTTCAGCATGTGCTTTTGATATTTCTTTGCCTGTAAGCACGAACATTCGGTTCGGTACATGCTGAACTGGAGGGTTATGTTTTTGTATAAATTCTATGGTATAACCCTGGATACTGCTTAAAATATAAGTGTCGGTAGTTAACTTATTCCATGCATCCAGATAGAAGTGTAATCTCCCACCAACCTCCATGCTCCCTTCAATTCGTAAGGAACCAGACCCACCTACCTCCATGGTTACCAGTGGTAGGTTTGTTACTTTTTCGGCATCCTCCGTGGAAGTTGAGGCGCCGGTGTCTGGTTCTGTAGTTGGGTCGGTGTTGAGGGTTTGCGCATTTTCCAGGAAGGCCGGTCTGGGCCATGGCCTAAAAAGACCGATATTGAGTGTTCCTGGCCTTCGAGCTTTCACCAGTTTGTCTTGGCCGACTGGTGGGTGCGTAGGGGTGCTGTTTCTGGCCAAAGTAGTTTTTGGACGTTGCTTTAATGAGCCCCAGGGTTTTAGCCTCTTCGTCAAGTTCTTTTACCTGTTTGGATAAGTCACCTCCAAATAGTAATATTGGTGGTTTGGAGGTTCCAGGTTTGCAGAGGCCTGAAAATTTGGGGTCTAAAGCCGGTTGGATGGCACTCTTCCTAATACTATTTAACTCGTATTGGGAGTTGCAAAATAAAGCCAGTGCATCTTGGTGATCTTGTGTCATGTATTGTTCGTTTAATGTGCGGGCGAAAGCCGTAATTCCCGCTGTTAGGACTTTCAGAACTTTTTGTATTTTCAAGTCCCTGGCTCTGATTGATGCTCCGACATGTTTCCAAATACACTGGTTGACACTGGGAACATTTAGTGATTTGCAGTTCCCTGGTGGTAAGTGTCTTGCTGTGGTGTCCAATAATGCCTGTCCTTGTAGCTGGTTGAATGACATGTAGTCGATACTTGCAGCTATTTTAGGCTCCAGGTTTTGGCCAGTTTGGTCGGGTTGAATAAACTGGGACACCATATCCAATAGGTTTTCTTGCACCCCATGCACACTAGGGGTATGTTCTGCACACCCCTCTTCAAGGTCAGCCCAGAATTGACCCCCCGTACTCCCCTCTGATGAGGGAGAAACACTGTGCAGCCCTACGAGGTACTGCTGTAGGACTTACTAGCTGCCCACTGTGACTAGGCTCCCTCTCCCGGAGCCTGCCACTTTGGAGTATTTGCTCCAACAGCCGCTCCAACTGGCTCCTATGCTCTCGGGCACAGGCCACTCGCGGCTGCTCCTGTTCCTCCAGCCGCTCCAACCGGCTCCAATGCTCTCGGGCACTGGCCGCTCGCGGCTGCTCCTGTTCCTCAAGCCGCTCCAACCGGCTCCAATGCTCACGGGCACTGGCCGCTCGCGGCTGCTCCTGAAGCCGCTCCAACCGGCCCCAATGCTCACGGGCACTGGCCGCTCGCGGCTGTTCAAAGTCGGACTCATCGGAGTCAACGAATCTGTCTGTTTTTTGCTTCGCTTTACCGCCCGGCCGTGGTGTTGATTTGGCCGGTGCGGAAGCGAAGTCAGGCACAGCTGTTCCCATTACGGGAGATTGGTGTGCCGTTGGCTGCTGCTGGCTGCCCGCAACTCCGCGGTTCTCCCCCGCCAGCTTTTTCACAGCCTTCCTGTAAAGTAAGTGGAAAGAATGCAGCGTCTCCTTACCTGCTGTTCCCGGCTTTTAAATTCTGCCGTTAAGGGGAACGTCGTTCCCCCTGCTGTGACTCGTTGCAATGCGTGTAGCGATATGACACGCATGCGTCCTAGCGGGGTTCTTCACGTAGTCACTCACGTGACTCCGAAGTAAAATAGAATCATTTCTATATAAATCCTAAAATCAACATCTCCTCCAAGTGCAAGATAAAGCCAGTAAAGTCCGATAGGGGATATGGGGAGAAGGCAGGAACGGGGTGCTGATTGGAGATGATCAGCCAGGATCACATTGAATGATGGTGCTGGCTCGAAGGGCCAAATGACCTATCCCTGCACCTATTGTCTATTGTCTTTGGGAGCAGTTTAAGTTTGTGTAAGGTGACACGTCAATTCATCTTTCTGCATGTTCCACCTAAGCTGTCGTCCCTGTAACCCCTCCCTCAGTATGTTTCTGTGCTTTGTTTTGGGAGGGGGACATGTAGCCTCTGTCCCAGAGGGGAAAGTGCTACCAATTCACCCACAGCCGACAGACATCAAGGTGTGAATGTGTGCCTCTGTACTTCTGCGCTATTCTCCAGAGTTCTTCGAACATGTACACAGTATGCAAGATGTTCCAGTTTTGGAAAGTGCGATAATGCTGGGTGGATAAAACAATAAATAAATATTGGAATGAACTTGAGGAATCGAGCGAGCGAGCGTGGAGGAATGCCAAAACAAGTACAGCTGACCGATGCGGAGGGCTGCGGTTCATTGACTGTGTAACCTGTGACCTGAGGCACAGATGGTGGATGGAGTGAGGCCAGGAGACTCAGTAACCTGTTGACAGCCACGACATACATGGACTCTTGTGTTCTGTAAAAGCCATCTAAGGTCCAAACATCTAAGGCAGCACCATCAAGGCTTATTTACATCCTGGTCATCCCCTCTCCCGTAGGGCATTAAATACAAAAGCTTGAAATCATGCACTACTAGATTCAGGAACAGATTCTTACATGCTGTTAACAGCCCTCACATAAGCTAAGGATGTAGAGCCCAATCTTCCAACCTACCTCGTTGCAGCCTTTGCAGTTTTTTAAATCTGCACTTTTTCTGTAGTTATAACGTTTAACACTGTATTCAGCACTATTTTCTCTTTGTGTTGCCTGTTGTACTTGTGTAATGCTTGATTATACTCATGTATAGTGGGGAAGGGTCTCAACACGTCACCTATTCATTTTCTCCTGCGATACTGCCTGACCCGCTGAGTTACTTTGTGTCAATCTACAGTTTGATTTAAGTGGATAGCACAAAAAACATTTCCACTGTACACATGACAATAATAAACCACTACAAACACCAAGCCCCGATTCAATGAGGGAAATGAACCAGGGTGAACCCACCAAGGACAGCAGCCAGTGCCCAATCGAAGGAATACTTTGAAGAACTATGATTCTTCTTTGATGAGAGTGCTCTGGGCTCTATCTCACAGCAACCTATTTAAGCTAGCGTCGATGCCACCCCTGACTGAAATGGAGAAGGCAATATATCCAACTTAAATATAAGGCTTTTGGATCCCCCACTGAAGTCCTAAAGCTTGACGGTGAAGAACGTTAGTCATAAATCCATGAACTCATTATCCATATTTGGAATCAGCCGATGTTGGAGCCTTGATGATGTTTAAGAAATGAGTCAGGACCCATTGTGGTAATGGGCCACAACAGGAAAATTCATCATCAGGCTCTCTTCAACTGGCTCCTCCCTGTGGTTGAGCTCCAAATCACAGAGTGCATTAGGTTTAGATTTACATTTAGGTTTCTTACTCAACGGTACATTGGTTTTAGTTTAGTTTAATTTTTCTAGTGTAGTTCAGCTTAGTTTAGCTTAGTGTCGCGTGGGCCGAGGTACAGCGAAATGCTTTTTTGTTACGTGCCATCCAGTCAGCGGAAAGACTAGACGCGATGACAATAAAGCTGTAAAACAGATACAAAATAAAGGGAATAATGTTCAGTGCAAGATAAAGTCCAGTAAAGTGAAATTAAAGTTAGACCAAGGGTCTCCAATGAGGTAGATGGTAGGTCAGGATCGCTTTCTAGTTGGTGAATTTATGATCATTCGAATACAACATTAAAAATTCCGTTCTATAATTACATTGGACTCTGGTAAGTCTCCGCTTGGAATGTGTCTAGTCCCCCCACTGGGTTTACAAACCTCTTGTGCTACTGCTGCAAGTAAGAATTTCATTGTTCCGTTTTGACAACAAAACACTCTTGACTTTTGGCTTAAGGAAGGCAATGTTTGCGATGTACAAATTTAGTCATTGGAGTAAAGTTGATACAAACCAAGTGTGTATTCTTCAGTTAGGTCAGAATGAGAGAGGATCTCATTGAAACATACATAATTCTTACAAAACTTGACATGGTAGGTGCAGGCTGGGGTGCCTGAAGCCAACAGCCACAACATCAGAATAAGTAGCCAGCCTTTTCGGGAATGAGCTAAGAAGACATTTCCATACCCTGAGAGCAGTGAATCTTCAGAATTCTCTACCCAAGTATAAAATACATTCAAGATAAAGGGTGATGGTATTTTGTGGTATTGGGAGAATCAGAAAAATGAGGTCAGTACAGGAAAGTAGCGATGACATAAAAGATCAGTCTGTGGCGGTCCCTGTGGGGTAGGCCACTCCTTGGATCATCAATGATTTTATTGAACAGCAAATGGCTATTCCTTCTCTTATTTCTTGTGTTCTTATGTTCTAGGCAACCCCCCATACCAGACCTCTCCGCTCCTACCATCTACCTCCGGACAATCCCTTGTTTAGTATGGGTGTCTGGGGTTATGGGGAGAAGGCAGGAGATTGGAGTTGAGAAGGAAAGATAGATCAGCCATGATTGAATGGCGGAGTAGATGGGCCGAATAGCCTAATTCTGCTCCGAGAACCTATGAACTTATGAACATATAACACTGCTAATCCAAATTATCTCACTGCTGCCCGGGGGACTTTGATGTCTAATAACTGATTCTCACGTCTGTCTGTTAGGCAGAAAGATCACCTGCACAGCAATTCATCGACTATAAATTATTTGTTGAATCAGATTCAGGTTAGTTTACTGTCATATACACCAGGTGAAATGAAATTCCTTGTTCGCATGAAACTCAGGGTAGTTTATGGTGATGATGCAAACAACTATAAATACAACAACAGGTTGCTGCAAAGATTGTATCTGTATAAAGTGAAAGATTGTAACTGTGAAATTTAGTTTAGTTTAGAGATACAGCGTGGAAACAGGCCCTTCGGCCCACCAAGTCCGCACCAATCCCCGTACACTAGCACTATCCTACACAAAACAAGGGACAATTTACATTTATACCAAGCCAATTAAAGGTTTCAAAGGGCTCAAACGTCTCAATAGTCACATGTACCAATGAAGGTACAGTGATATGCGAATTACCATACAGCCATATGATGAATAAAGCAATAAGACACAAATACATAAAAGATAGGAATAGGAATACTTTATTGTCACATGTGACTAGGCATGGTGAGATTCTTTGTAATGTATACATATAGCAGTTGACAAAGTTATAAAGTAAGCCGGCTCCCCCTTTTGTCCTCATTTCCCCCACCCCCCCTCCCGCGGCTCCCCCCACGACAGATCCCCATTGTCCTTTGTCCCCCCCCCCCCCATTGTCCATTGTTCCCCACCTCTCCCCTCACAGCGGTCCCCCCACGCCGGGTCCTCCATTGTTCTTCCCCTCCCCCCTCGCGGTGGCTCTCCACTCTCTCATCGCACGTCGACCGCGGGTCGACCCGCGAGGTTTCACCACCAGCGAGGCCCCATCATCACGAGTCTTCACCACTAGCATCATCGAGGCCTCACCCCTGTCGACGCCATCCTTCACGCCTCCGTGGTGCCGATCCGGGTACCAGCAGCGGCCGCTTCGCCCGACCCATGCTTCTATCCGCAAGGCCCCGGCCGGGCCCCAACCCGGGCTTCTACGTGGCGTTCCGGGAGGCATCGAGACCGCGGCGCCTCGATAAAGGCCTCCAGCCGCGTTCCCAGTCCTCAGCCGCGTCGCGCCGGGAATCCTTCTGGCCGTGCGGCCCGTCGGGAAGTTAACGTAAACATCCACCACAGCGGATTCCCCACGTTCCTCACTGTGATGGAAGGCAATAAAGTCCAAGCTTCTTCCTCTTTATTCATTTCTCCCGCGGTCTGGGCAGTCGAACCATCTGTCAGGGGGCGATCAATTAACCTACAAACCTGTACGTCTGTGGAGTGTGGGAGGAATCCGAAACTCTTGGGGAAAACCCACGCAGGTCACGGGGAGAACGTGCAAACTCTGTGCAGACAGCACCCGTAGTCAGGATCGAACCCGGGTCTCTGGCGCTGTGAGGCAGTAGCTTTACTGCCACGCCACCCTTAACATTTGGTTTTCTAATTGCAAGTTCATCCCTTTTCATACAAAATAAATGCGATGTGAGGATGAAATGGCCGAAGCCATTTGTCCTAATTTGACAATGATATCTACTGGGGAAAGTATATTGAGACTTTCTAATGTAACACTTTTCAGTGTGATTCAGAGCTGGTCCAAAAGCGCAGTGGAAAAAGCAGAATCTATTCCTCTTCTCAATGCCACACGTATCACAGAACTACTGATCCGTTTGCTCAATACCCTAGAGTGTGATTCATAACATACAGCTCTCAGTGATTTCCAACCTCTGTTTTGGCTGGGAATAGCCGAATCAGACTCATGACTTAGCTCAATCAGTAACAGTTCCATCACAGCCAGCTAACAGGAGTTTGCCATGTAGAAGTCCAGCCGTAAAAGCTTAACTCGATCATTCGCCTTCAAAGTTAAGCATTAATGGACATTTTGCGAAACTCCACGCTCCTGTTAACTAATGTAAGGTGAAAAGGATTGCCTTAACTTTTGCCGTAATTCCCAGCAATACATCTTCCATAAAATGGATCACTTTCTGTCCACATGTTGTTCCAATTTCCCTGCAAATGCTGATTGTATCATTTTAATGCTTTCATTTTCTTTAGAACTCTATTAGCTAAACCCGAGATAAAAAGGGGATGGCAATGATACTTTTCAAGTCAAAAGTACATAAAAGCCACATAAATATGTCAAGCATGAGACTCATTATGCTGCTTGCAACTGCCCTTAACATTTGGGGCTTGGTCTTTTTTTTTTCCATGTGCAGAGAGATAGACGTGATCATTGTTCTGTTTTCAAATGGATCGGACTAGAGATAACATGTGGCATTACTAATGGCAGGAAAAGTGCAGGCAGGTCAATCTGGCTTCCTGCAATCAGATCCTTCGGATAGAAGCATACGCTATTTACTGAATTATTACAACGTGTTTCGTTGCATGTTAATAGCTGGCTCATCTACAACAAATGGATTTTAAACGGGTTGTGCCACATACTCTGCTCAGAGTATTCATACCAATGGGAATTCATTGTTTACTTATTAGTGTCATGCATTCAAACATTATCAGATTTAGTGCATCAATAAGAGTGCCAGGTAATGTGTTAACTCTGGATGTAGAGAGCCCTTGAACCCACTTGATCCTATCCTTTCAGATGACCAATTCTAACGCCTTTCCATTATGACATCCTATTGTCTCATGAAGAGGTCCAGTGCTCAGTTTGCAACCACATTTCTTGAAGGGCCACTCCAGTTGTTGATTATGCTCTGTGCAAGAAGCACATTTTTTAGGTCCTTCTTAAGTTTGACCTTAGAGACCACTGATCTGTACGTTGGCAATGCACCAACAGATGGATGGAAGTCTGCAATGAGGAGAGTTTAGATGGCTCAGTTTAGTTTAGAGAAACAGCATGGAAACAGGCCCTTCGGCCCACCGGGTCCACGCTGACCAGCAATCCCCACACAACAGCAGCATATACGGCACACACACACACTAGGGACACTTTACAATTTTTACTGAAGCCAATTAACCTACAAACCTGAGTTGGATGATCAGCCATGATCATATTGAATGGCGGTGCAGGCTCGAAGGGCCGAATGGCCTACTCCTGCACCTAATTTCTATGTTTCTATGTTTCTAACCTGGAGTGTGGGAGGAAACCAGAGCTCCCGACAAAAACCCACACGGTCACAGGGACAATGCACAAACTCCGCACAGACGTCGCCCGTAGTCAGGATCGAACCCGGGTCTCTGGTGCTGTAATACAACACAAAAACTGGCCCTTCAGTCTACCATTTACAATTTGCAAGAGCACCCGGAGAAAACCTATGCAGTCACAGGAGGAAGGTATAGAACCCCGTACGGACAGCACCAGTAGTCTGGATCGGACCAGGGTGTGTGGAGATGAGAGGCTGCAACTCTACCCCTGTGCCACCCTAACTCAAGTGATTGTCCGTGTGTTTCATACATGCTTTGAGGTGATATGCCTCTAACACCTCTTTAGATATTGTGTTCCAGATTCCAATCATTCTACAGGAAATACCACTTAGATCCCTTCTAAACTTCCTACCTTTGACCGTTTACCCATTATCAGTTTTGTTTTTTGACATTCCCAACCAAGGGAAAAAGATTCTTACTATCTACCTCCCTCAAAGTTTGCACCTCTCTATCAGGCTATCCTTCAGACTCCTGAACTCTAGGGAGGTCAAAACCAAACGATCCCGTCTCCCCTTATAACTGAAGTGCTCTAATCAAGGCAACATTCAGATAAATCTCCTCTGCACCCTCCACAGTGCCACCACCTCCTGCCTTTTCGCTCACATAGTCATCTAGTTGCCTGATTAAAAACATCAAAGTCACCGTGGCGCAGGGGTGGAGTTGCTGACTCAGCGTCGGAGATCCGGGTTCAATCCTGACTACAGGTGCTGTCAGTTCGTACAATCTCCCCCCGTATCCGCATGGGTTTTCCCCAGAATATCTGGTTTCCTCCCACACTCCAAGGGAGTACAGGTTAGTGGGCTAATTGGCCTGGTAAAAGTATAACTTTCCCTTGTGGGTGCAGGATATTGCAAGAAAGTGGGGATCGCTGGTCGGCATTGACTCGGTGGGCTGAAGGGCCTGTTTCTGCGCTGGATCTCTAAATTAAACTAAAAACCAAAGCTACGTTTTTCAAGCATTACTACAATGAAGAGTTCCACATTCAATTGGAAGAAGAATCACAAGTCCCAGCCTATCCTTGCCCACTGTTGTTCATGCATTCACCTAATTAGGGATCAATAGGTTAAATATCAGACCCACGAGCACTCATGAACTAAACAGCATCTGAGGACAGTCATACAACCCCAGCACTAATGAATGAGAGTTAAATTTAAGTTTAAGAATAAGGGGTAGGCCATTTAGGGCTGAGATGAGGAAACATTTTTTCACTCAGAAATTGAATCTGTGGAATTCTCTGCCAAAGAAGGCAGTGGAGGCCAATTCACTGGATGTTTTCAAGAGAGAGTTAGATATAGATCTTAGGATTAACGGAATCAAGGGAGAAAGCAGGAACGGGGTACTGATTTTGGATGATCATGCATGATCATATTGAATGGCTGTGCTGGCTCGAAGGGCCGAATGGCCTACCCCTGCACCTATTTTCTATGTTTCTGTGTCTAAATGTTATCCCTCTGGTATGTGCATCACAGCCTCATTAGATGACCTCATTGGAAGGACCATAATATATCAAAACAAACCTAGTACTTGTGGGAATTTATCTGAATTTGGCAATTCAAATAAATGATCAGGATTAAATGGCAATCAAATTAAATTACAGTCCAACAGAAAGAAACTCAAAATTATGCATTGAAGAAAGGATTACATGCGTAATGGGTATGGACTTTAGTGAAGTAAAAGGAATCTCTTTTGAAAAGTTGGAATTTAAAACTATTTGTAAACAAAAGTCCCAGAAGCAATCTGAAAGCTGCCACCTCACCAAGCCTGCATTGCAGATTGAAGAAAATAAATATACAAAAGCTGGTCATTTTAGGATTTGCAAAAATAATCTGTTATTTTCTTCAGTAAAACAGTGGTGTCCCACATGTTGTAGTTTAGTTTAGTTTAGTTTAGAGATACAGCGTGGAAACAGGCCCTTCGGCCCACCGAGTCCGCACCGACCAGCGATCCCCGTACATTAATGTGTACTGAATGTGGATGATCAGCCACGATCACAGTGTACTGCGGTGCTGGCTCGAAGGGCCTACTCCTGCACCTATAGTCTATTGTCTAACACTGTCCAACACACACACTGGGGACAATTTACACTTATACCAAGCAAATTAACCCACAACCCTGTATGTCTTTGGAGTGTGGGAGGAAAATGATGATCTCGGAGGAAACACCCGCGATCATGGGGAGAACGTACAAACTCCGTACAGACAGCACCCGCAGTCAGGATTGACCACGTGCCTCTGGCGCTGCATGCGATGCAGGGCAGCATACTCTATCGCTGCTCCACCGTGCCGCCCTGAAGCGTGTGTGTGAGGATTTCCTAGTGGATGCTCTGGCTTCAGTTAACAGCTTTGTTACAGTGAGATGTACCTCGTTGTGCAAGTTCAAACTTGGATCAGGTATCTTGCACATGAACCTTTCCAAGAGCTAGCCATCAAATGTACAATACACTATTGTCTAAAAAGCACAATCAAAAAGAGTTGTGGCTGGATATGGTTTTATTTCAAATATGTGGAAATACTGAAGTGTCTGAAGAAGGGTCTCGACCTGAAACGTCACCCGTTCCTTCTCTCCAGAGATGCTGGCTGTCCCGCTGAGTTACGCCAGCATTTTGTGTCTATCCTTGTGTAGAAATAGATATGTGGATTAAAAATGAGGAGAGGTGTTGCCCATAAAGATGCATATTATCCAATTCCAATATTGCCAAGCTTAGGCAGAAATGGAATTATATTCTTCTTCAGGAATATATTCAAGCATAAATCTGCCTCCCTAGATTTATCACTGAAGACTTTGATATACTGATCCACAGTTTCCCATATACACCATGTCATTACCTAAAGGTAATACCCGAGGTGATTTCTGATCAAACGATTTTTAGTGAAATATAGTGCTGACAGACACAAGTGCTTCTCCTGTACAGATATTATATCTACCTTTTTGTTTCCAATGTGTGAATACCATTACAGGTCCTATATAATCTACATAAACAATAATGGACTTCAGGGAATGATTCCTGGGGAGAAATCTCAAGAAGCGGTTCATTCTAAATTGTAATGATAAACCTCAAGAATTATTAATTTGTCGGAACCCTGGTAAAAAAAGAATACCTCCTTGTTTCACTAAGTGATCAAATACACAGTGTAGGAGTGATGGGGAACACATCCGCTAACAGGAGAAAGCCCTGTGGTTTTCGGCAGTGGGTGTCAGGATTGAGGCTCTATAAGGCACTGGTCAGGCTGCATTTGGAATATTGTGAGCAATTTTGGGCCCCATATCAGAGGAAGGATGTGCTGGCTCTAGAGAGGGTCCAGAGGAGGTTTACAAGAATGATCCCAGGAATGAGCGGGTTAACCTATGATGAGCGTTTGCCGGCACTGGGCCTGTACTCGCTGGAGTTTAGAAGGATGAGGGGGAAACCTCATTGAAACGTACCGAATAGTGAAAGGCCTGGATAGAGTGGATGTGGAGAAGATGTTTCCACTAGTGGCAAAGCCTAGGAGTGGAGGTCATAGCCTCAGAATTAAAGGACATTCCTTTAGGAAGGAGATGAGGAGGAATTTCTTTAGTCAGAGGGTGGTGAATCTGTGGAATTCTTTGCCACTGAAGGCTGTGGAGGCCAAGTCAATTGATATTTTTAAGGCAGAGATAGAAATATTCTAATACTAATGGGTGTCAGGGGTTATGGGGAGAAGGGAGGAGAATGGGGTTAGGAGGAAGATAGAGTTCAGCCATGATTAAATGCAGATTAGACTTGACGGGCCGAATGGCCCAATTCTGCTCCTATCACTTTATGAACATGAGCATAGAAAATAGGTGCAGGAGTAGGCCATTCGGCCCTTCGAGCCTGCACTCAGAAGCATGATTTATGGTGATTTGCTGAATGTGGCACAACTTCACTGCTTTGAGGGAGCAATTCTTGCCACTAGCCACATGGCCACCAGCTTGGGAGCAGCTTACCTTCTTCACCGCATATCACAACATCTGTTTGTCCTGAATGTAAACCACAATAAAACAGAAACGTCAAGCCAAATTTATGAATGGAATCTTGACAACTGTACACAGAACTCATCAGCTATGTGCTTCATCCTAAAGCATCCTAATGTCTCGTCATTCTTCACTCTGCTGTACATTTTGAATCTTTCCTATTAGGCCTAATAGTACAAGTGGAAACAAGATGTGCTGCAAACATTTAGGTCAGACAACCAGAGGCAGCATTTTCTATTTTTATTTTGGATTTTTCGCATCTGCTGTATTTTGCTTCTAATACTAGCGGTCAGCTTGGAACCAGGTCTGAGACCAACAAACTGGTGAATAACTGAAGATAGACACAAAAAGCTGGAGTAACTCAGCGGGACAACGTTTCGGATCGAGACCCTTCCTCAGACTCGACCCGAAATATTCCCGATGTTGGGGAAGTCCAGAACTAGGGGTCACAGTTTAAGGATAAGAGGGAAGTCTTTTAGGACCGAGATGAGAAAATCATTTTTCACACAGAGAGTGGTGAATCTGTGGAATTCTCTGCCACAGAAGGTAGTTGAGGCCAGTTCATTGGCTATATTTAAGAGGGAGTTAGATGTGGCCCTTGTGGCTAAAGGGATTAGGGGGTATGGAGAGAAGGCAGGGATGGGATACTGAGTTGGATGATCAGCCATGATCATATTGAATGGCGGTGCGGGCTCGAAGGGCCGAATGGCCTACTCCTGCACCTATTTTCTATGTTTCTATGATCTATGAAATGTCACCCATAGTCCCGCTTAGTTACTCCAGCTTTTTGTGTCTATCTTCGGTTTAAACCAGCACCTTCCTACACACACTGGTGACTAAATGTGGGGGAAACGTCAAGCTTGTCACACAAGCGAGCAAGCATTTGAATATTACTGACACTAGCTTAGTCAGTACAAAATGTAGTCTTTCTGTTTACAAAATATGCAGTTTTAATTACAGATTACTGCACCGTCTGGAACCTTGGGATTTTGGCTTCAGTCACTGTAACAAAAAAACATCTTAACCTTTCTCTGAATTTATTGCATTTCATTCCAAAAATGCTAATCAGCAAAATTTATAACTGGAAAAAGTCTCTCGGCACATTGCAGTTTTTGGGGTCAAATAAATAAAATGGCATTTACGTAGGATTTGTAGCCCTAAGGCAGGCCACTCAGCCCAAAAGATGTGCTCAATACAAATTGGAGGAACAGCTCCTTGTATTTCGCTTGGGCAGCTTACAACCCAGCGATGTGAATATTGATTTCTCTAACCTCAAGTAACCCTTGCTTTCTCTCTCTCTCTCTCTCCCCCTTCCTTGTTCTCCCACCAGTCTAACTGTTCCCCTGATTAAATGTTATCTCTGTATGCTTCGTTGTCACCTTCTCCTCGCTAACAATGATCTATTCTGTTTTCCTTGAGCTGCATCTCCTTTGATGTCTTGTATTTACACATTACCCTTCTTTATCTCTGTGTCTCCCCCTACCCTGACTCTCAGACTGAAGAAGGGTCTTGACCCGAAACGTCGCCCATTCCTTCTTTCTAGAGATGCTGCCTGTCCCGATGAGTCACTCCAGCATTTTGTGTCTATCTTCGGTGTAAACCAGCATCTGCAGTTCCTTCCTCCTCCTCTGAACCCGACTTCATTGCACTCTATTATTGAGTTCATTTAGTTTTGTTGATTGTCACGTGTACCGAGGTACAGAGAAATGCATATTGTTGCATACTATCCAGAGAGCAGAAAGACAGTATATGATTACAATGACATATGATTACATCAGTCTGAAGAAGGGTTTCGATCGGAAATGTTGCCTATTTCCTTCGCTCCATAGATGCTGCCGCACCCACTGAGTTTCTCCAGCAATTTTGTCTACCTTCGATTTTCCAGCATCTGCAGTACCTTCTTGAACATTACAATCAAGCCATGTGGAACACGCTGAAGGAGGTGGTAGAATCAAATTCAGTCACTAAGTTTAAGAGGAATTTAGCCAACCTCCAACACAGGCAAGGATACAGACCAAATGCACGGAAATGTGATCAGTGTAGATGGGCAAGAAGTTTGGCGTGGACATGATAGAAATAATGTGGGATCCATTTCTCTGCTGTAGACTTTAGTTTAGTCTAGAAATACAGTGTGGAAACAGGCCCTTCAGCCCACTGTCCAAGCCAGTTCTATGCTATCCCACTTTCTCATCCATTACCTACACTCTAGGCAATGCTAACCAGTCAGTGGAAAGACAATACATGATTACAACCGAGCCATCCACAGTGTACAGATACATGGTAAAGGGAATAAATTCCAGCAAGGTCTGATTTAAGATAGCCCGATCATAACTAACTGCCTGTTTCTCCCCGATTTATTTAACCAACTTCGCCTGAAACACATTATAATACTTATTTCAATCAGCCTCTCAGGTAATGAGTTTCAGAACTCCAACACGAGTTGAGCAAACAGCATTTTTTCCTCTGGCTCCCCACTTTTAATCTGTCTCCCAATTAGCATAAACTGATGTGCTTAATTGCTGGTCTGTCTGCTGAAGGAAATAGGTCTTTTTGTTCGTTGTTTCTCAGAACTTTACAAACTTCAATCAATTCTTCCCTCAGTGTTCCGAAGAAAGCAATCCTTGTCCATGCAGTCTCTCTCCAGAACTTCAAAGGTTCTGCATTTTGAGAAGTTAGATAAGGATAGAACATGTCTGGTAAATGGCAGCACAGTAAGTGACGTTGATGAACAGAGGGATCTAGGTTTCCTCTGAAAATGGCAGCATGGGCAGATAGGTTGGTGAAGGGGAGCATATGACATACTTTCCTTCATACGTCATGGCAGCCAATATAAAAGTCGGGATGTTATGTGGTAACGTTACAAGCACTGGTCAGACACACGTGAATATTGCGTGCAGTTTTGGTCACCACAGTTTAGAAAGGACATGATGGCCTGGGAGAGAGAGTAGAGGTGATTCACTGGATGTCAAGTTTATTGTCAATGTACAGTTACGTGCAGGCACAATGAAAACCTTGCTCGCAACAGCATCCTAGCCACATAGACCCAGCCAACACACACAAACATGAATTCCACATAAATTCTACAGGACAGTGAAAAGAAAGACAATGCAACAAAAAAAAACTACTATAAGACCTGTTAGTGCAAGAGGCGGTCCATAGTGTTCCATTGCTGAGGTAGGAATGGGATTGTACAGGTTGGTTCAAGAATCTGATAGTTGCAGGAAAGTAGATGTTCCTGAACCTGGTGATGTGGGATATCAGGCGTCTGTACCTCCTGCTCAACGGTAGCAATGAGAAGTGTTAATTAAATTTTGTCATCAAGTGTTGATGCGCAACAGTTGAGTTGCTGCCTTACAGCGCAAGAGAGCCAGGTTCGATCCCGACCACGGGTGCTGTGTGTACGGAGTTTGTATGTTCTCTCTGTGACTGAATGGGTTTTCTCTGGCTGATTCCACCATATATTGGCCAGATTGAAGAACGGTTGCTCGGGGGAGAGATTGAATAGGCCAGGCTTGTTTTCCATGGATCAGAGGAGACCAAGTGGTGACCTGTCGAAGCTATATAAAATGATGAGAATCATAGATAGGGTGGATCATCAGAATTGTTTTCCCTTGGTTGGGGTGTTAAAACAAAAGGGAATAATTCTAAGTGAAGGCTGGAGTTTTAATGTGGATATGAGAATTAAAAAATATATAGTTACTCCAGCCTTTTGTCGATCTTCGGTTTAAACCAGCATCTGCAGTTCCTTCCGACACAAAGAATTATTTTGTTTTGTTTATTGTCACGTATACCGAGGTACAGTGAACAGCTTTTTTGTTGCGTGCTATCCAGTCAACGGAAAGACTGTACAAGATTGCAATCACGCCATCTGGACAACACGCTGAACAAGGTGGTGGAATCAAATACAGTCACTATGTTCAAGAGGCATTTAGCCATGCTCCTGAACAGACAAGGCATAGAACGAAACAAACTTAATGCAAGGATATATGATTAGCGTAGATGGGCAAGAAGGTTAGCGTGGGTGTGATAGGGTGAGAGATCCTTTTCTCTGCTGCAGACTTTAGTTTAGTTTTGTGATTCAGTGTGGAAACAGTCCTTCGACCCACTGAGTCCACACCAGTTCTATATTATCCCACTTTCTCATCCGCTCCCTTCACACTCAGGGTAATATACAGAGGCCAATTAAGCTACAAGCCCGCACATCTTTGGGATGTGGGAGGAAACCGGAGCACCTAGAGGAAACCCATGCGGTCACAGGGAGGGCGTGCAAACTCCACACAGACCTGAGGTCAGGATTGAACCAGGATCTCTTGTGCTGCGGAGCAGGCAGCTTTACCAGCTCAACCACTATGCCACCCACAGACTCTGTGACTCTGACTATATCTACAATTCTGTCTTGAAAACACGCTCATATATCTTCACACAGTCTCTGGGCTTTGCTTCAGTAGCCTGTGATAAGAACTGTACAGAGTTTAGTAGCTGGGAACTAATAATCAAGAGTTTTTCTCCTCTCATTTGCTATTTTTATAATTAGTAACTAAAAATGTTCGACATTTAAAAAGTGTAATAAAGCACGATTGTGTTTAGCAATGCTTTTTTCCCCCAGGTTGGAAGATTGGCTACCTTGGCTCTGCATGGTCTATCTTCAACATGCTCAAAGAAAGTGATTAGCACAATATTCGCAGATATAATTTGCACCTTACAGCGCCAGAGAACCGGGTTCGATCCTAACTACGGGTGCTGTCTGTACGGAGTTTGCCTGTTCTCCCCGTGACCTGCGTGAGTTTTGTCTCCGAGAACTTTGGTTTCCTTCCGCACTCCAAGGACGAACAGGTTTGTAGGTTAATTTAGTATAAATGTAAATTGGCCCTGGTGTGTGTAGGCTAGAGTTAATGTGTGGGGATCGCGGGTCGGTGTGGATACGGTGGGCCGAAGGGCCTACTTCCGCGCTGTATCTCTAAAACTGTTTTCGAGAGGTTTCAGGGCAAATACTCATCTAGGGATGGTTTACGTATCTGTAAACTACAAGTGCCAGATAGCACCAGGCTGCCACTTCTTTTAATGATGCTGTGAATCTGACTCCCATTACCTGATAGATATTTTTTTCTTCCGAAGGTGCATTTTTCTCTGCCACTTCTTTGACCCTGAGAGCAGTCCCTCTGCTTCCCAGATGCAGCTGCATACCACACTTTGCAACGCCATAAATTATTTATAATCAAACAGAGGTCTTGGTCGCCAGCAAGGATTTTAAAAAATGATGGTTTCGTGTCCATTAATGGATAATTTATGCATTTTCAGAAGGTGATTAACTCTAAGTGGCATGCAACTTTTCTGGTTTTACATTACAGTCAAGTGGGTCTTTTGAATATCTGCATTGTTGGTGAAGCTATAATTAAAATTCCACAAAAGCCTTCGGAGTGCCATAAAGCTCGATTTGTAAATGTTCATTAAGGGCATCTCACAAAAGGGAGATTTGTACAATTGTTGTTGTGTTTCAGGAAGAAAAGTTGTTGTGCTGGAGCACAGGCCTGTTCTTTCGCTTTGGATCGTACATTTGGTCCAGTGGCAGAATAGCCCTTTAAGTATTGCATTGTGGCTGAAACACAACAACCCCCAGGTGAGTTACCAGTCTCTTCTGTCAGTGTCATCTGAGGCTCAGCTGGAAGCACTGATGCCTCTGTGAGATATTTCAAGTGTCACTCCACAAGGCTGGAGCACAAAACTCCAGGCAGACAACTCCAGCGCCGAATGCTGAGTTTCTGCAAAATGAAATGTTAAACCGAACTCTCTCAAATGAGTGATAACACAATCTCATGGCACCGTTTCAAAGACAAGCAGGGAAGTTATCCTTGAAGCCTGTCCAATATTTATATCTTAAGCAACATTGACAAAACTAAATCAGAACATTGTTAGTTCACAAACTGCTTGCAACTTGGATTCCATGTTTCCTACACTATCTACAAAGAATTTTGGGAAGCTCTGAAGTCATAGAAGCTTTTTAAATGCAGGCGCCAGGGAGATTGACAAAAAATGACAGGTCAGGTGTGCATGGACAGGTAATAGGTATTTAGTTAGTCCGAGGTCAGATAACCATCTAACAAAAGCCTATCATTTAAATAAAAATTACAATCTACAGATTTAAAGGGACGAGTTGTGGGAAAGGAATATTTATTTACTAATAGATAAAGGCTGATGAAATACTTTAAATGGATAGCATGGTGGCACAGCTGTAGAATTGCTGCCTCACAGGATTGAACCCAGAGTCCCGGGTTCAATCCTGACCTCGAGTGCTGTCTGTGTGGAGTGTGCATGTCCTCCTTGTGACCCTGTGGGTGTTCCAGTTTCCCCCACATCCCAAAGACATGTGGGCTGGTAAGTTAATTGGCTGCTGTAAATTGTCGCTCGTGTGTATGTGAGCGGTAGAATCTGGAGGGAATTGATAACAATATGGAAATAATAAAGTTGGCTTAGCTTAGTGCAAATGGTCAATGTAGACTTGGTGGACCAATGGGGCTGTTTACGTGCTGTATCTCTCCATTGATTTAAAGATGAATTTAGTTCCATTCTTGAGCTAAATTTCCATTCTTTCACAGCATTTCAGTTTGCATGAGTATTGTTAGATATTGCAAACAAATCATCCATAAATTCCTCTCAGGAGCAGTTATTTAACTATGGTGCAATCTAATACGCAAACCGAGATTCTGCCTTTTCATGGTGTTGCTGCCTCACAGCTCCAGTGCCCCGGGGTCATGTCTGTGTGCTGTTTGCAAGTTCTCTCTGCTGTCACACAGGCTTCCCTTGGGTGCTCAGATGTGTATCCCCACATTCCAGATTGCCAGGTTAATTGGCCACTGTCAGTTGCCCCTCGAGTGTAGGTGAGTGGTAGAATCTGGGGTGGTGAAGATGAGGTGATGGGATTGTGGTCAGGCTAAAAATAAAATGGATGCGTGTGGGGTGCTTGATGGTTGGTGTGGACCCAAGGGCCAAAGGACTTTAATTTGAGAGATACGTCCTGGAAAAAAAGGCCCTTCGGCCCACCAAGTCTGCACCGACCAGTGATCACCCATTCTCTCCTACACATTAGGGACAATTAACAGAAGCCAATCAAATTGCAAACCCGCATGTTTTTGAAGTGTGGGAGGAAACCAAACCACAGGGAGAAAACGCACGCAGGTCACGGTGAGAACATACAAACTCTACAGACAGCGGCCATGGAATGGATCGAATGGAATGGATGCAAGACAGCAACTCTACTACTGCGCCACTGTGCCCCATTGTTTCCGGGCTGTGTGGCTTTATGACTACCTTGTCGTGTCAGCTTCTGAAGACCAGTGATAGGGCTGATCACCACCCGAGGTTTACCCTTTGAGCACTTACAGGATCCCGAGCATTTACAGGTTGGGCCGAAGGGCCTGTTTCTGCACTGCACGATTCTGGATAAGGTATTCCTCATCCTGGGAACCACTAAGGCCAGCACGGAAAATAATTGCAATGGGTGACGTCCAACTAGGGGACTGTAAATCGACTTAGAAATTAGGAAAACGTGTGGTGTTAAATATATAGGTTTAACATTTCAAATAATGTTAACATCATGCCTTTGAGGCAATGCAGTTGTTGCGAGGCGGGGGTGATAAAAACAAAGTAAACATGAGTAAATACAACCAACCCTTTATTTATTTTTTACATAAATACTTCTCCCAAGACGCTTTTCTATGAGAAGAGTAAATGATTTGGTTTCCAGAATAACAGAAAGCATGCATTAAAAAAAATCATAACATTCCTGATCATACGACTTTTACCGTGGCAAAGTCCTTTCTGCACTCTGCATGTGGGACTTTACCTAAAGGGCAAATGGAGAGGTGTAGGAGTTATAGGAAGACCTCTGGAGAGTGATGCTGGCGTTAGTGGTTCCCAGGATGAGGCTGAGGCTGAACGGACTAAGATTCAGCTCGCAGAGGCAGAGCCAGTTACACCTAATGACATCAATCTGCTCACAGCCAACAAACCCACCTGTGCCAAGACAGATGCGATAGGTTGGGAAGTCTAGTTAATCAACTGAATGCAAAGTATTCTGGTGCCGCTGCACTTAATCTTTTAAGTTACACAGCTCCTGAGCATTTGGAATTAGCAAGGGGCCTTCCTTTGCTGAAGTGAGCATTTTTTTACCTATCATTTTTATTCATATTTGCACTCTTAATAATATGAATATGTATACAGCTTCACATGCAGTATTGATGTGGATAGAGAACTGGCTGGCAAACAGGAAGCAAAGAGTAGGAGTAAACGGGTCCTTTTCACAATGGCGGGCAGTGACTAGTGGGGTACCGCAAGGCTCAGTGCTGGGACCCCAGCTATTTACAATATTTATTAATGATCTGGATGAGGGAATTGATGGCAATATCTCCAAGTTTGCGGATGACACTAAGCTGGGGGGCAGTGTTAGCTGTGAGGAGGATGCTAGGAGACTGCAAGGTGACTTGGATAGGCTGGGTGAGTGGGCAAATGTTTGGCAGATGCAGTATAATGTGGATAAATGTGAGGTTATCCATTTTGGTGGCAAAACAGGAAAGCAGACTATTATCTAAATGGTGGCCGACTAGGAAAAGGGGAGATGCAGCGAGACCTGGGTGTCATGGTACACCAGTCATTGAAAGTAGGCATGCAGGTGCAGCAGGCAGTGAAGAAAGCGAATGGTATGTTAGCTTTCATAGCAAAAGGATTTGAGTATAGGAGCAGGGAGGTTCTACTACAGTTGTACAGGGTCTTGGTGAGACCACACCTGGAGTATTGCGTACAGTTTTGGTCTCCAAATCTGAGGAAGGACATTATTGCCATAGAGGGAGTGCAGAGAAGGTTCACCAGACTGATTCCTGGGATGTCAGGACTGTCTTATGAAGAAAGATTGGATAGACTTGGTTTATACTCTCTAGAATTTAGGAGATTGAGAGGGGATCTTATAGAAACTTACAAAATTCTTAAGGGGTTGGACAGGCTAGATGCAGGAAGATTGCTCCCGATGTTGGGGAAGTCCAGGACAAGGGGTCACAGCTTAAGGATAAGGGGGAAATCCTTTAAAACCGAGATGAGAAGAACATTTTTCACACAGAGAGTGGTGAATCTCTGGAACTCTCTGCCACAGAGGGTAGTCGAGGCCAGTTCATTGGCTATATTTAAGAGGGAGTTAGATGTGGCCCTTGTGGCTAAGGGGATCAGAGGGTATGGAGAGAAGGCAGGTACGGGATACTGAGTTGGATGATCAGCCATGATCATATTGAATGGCGGTGCAGGTTCGAAGGGCCAAATGGCCTACTCCTGCGCCTAATTTCTATGTTTCTATGTTTCTATGCGCGGTTCTCTCAGTTCTGGCAGAGCTGAAAGGTGCCAATATCGTTACACCAGGATTGCCTAAATCTTCATTCTTTGTGAATTAGTTTTGTTTAATTTTGTTTATTGTCATGTGTACCGAGGTACAGCAAAGAGCATTTTGTCGCGTGATGATATATGATTACAATCGAGCCGTCCACAGTCTACAGATACAGGATAAAGGGAATAATGTTTAGCGCAAGATGAAGTTCAGTAATGTCCGATTAAATATAGTGCAAGGGTCTCCAATGAGGTAGATGGCAGGTCAGGAGGGCTCTCTAGTTGGTGATAGGAAGGTTCAGTTGCCTGATAACAGCGGGGAACAATCTGTCCCTGAATCAAGGAGGTATGTAGTACTACTGGAGACGTGATATCCAAATGTGTCACCAGTCTGAGCCCACAAACAATCCTGGGGCTAAATCATTGAACAGCATCAGGAGCTGGGCGCTTGGCTCAGCTTTCAAGTGGGCATCCACAGAACTGGAAGTTAAACATCACATTCAACAGTAGAGACCTCCCAAATCATGACTTGAAACCTGACTCCTCAGGTCTGCCAGGCTTTACAATCATAGTCATATAGTGATACAGCAAGGAGACAACTCGTCCAATTCTGACCAAGATTATCATCTATGCTAGATCCATTTAGCTATGTTTAGCCCACATCCCTTTAAAACTTCCCTATCCATATATCTCTCCATATGTCTTTAAAATGTTGCTATTGTACCTGCCTTAACAACATTCGCTGCAAGTTCATTCCATATACCCACCACCGTCTGTGCAAAAAAGATGCTCTTCATGTCTCCTTCCTCTCCCTCTTTAAATATGTCCTCACTTTTTTTTATTAACTTCCATTCCCTAGGGACAAATATCATGAGCATTCACAATATCTGTGCTCCTTATTGTTTTATATACATCTACAAGGTCACTCCTCAATCTCCTACATTTCAAGGAATAAAGTCCAACTTCTCCCTATAACTGAGATCCTCAAGGCCTGGTGACAATCTCATAAATCGTCTTCGTACTCTTTCCAGATCAACAATGTCTTGCCTATAGCACGGCAACCAAAGTTAAACACAATACTTCAAGTGAGGCCTTGCCAAGGTCTTGTCCAACTGCACCATAACGTTGCAACTCTTTTATTCAATTACCTGACTGATGGAGGCCAACATGCCAACACTTGCTCCACCACCCTGAGTCTACCTCCAATTCCACATTCAGAGATCTATCTACAAGGAAAAGCCTGGCAAGCTTTGACCAGTGAGCCTAACATCTGTGATAGGCAAGTTACTGGAGAGGATACTGAGCGATAAGATGTTTAAGCATTTTGGTAGGCAGAGGGTGATTCGGGATGGTCAACATGGCTTTGTACGGGGGAAGTCGTGTCTCACGAATTTGATTGAGTTTTTTAAAGAAGTAACCAAGAGGTTTGACAGGGCAAAGTCATAGCCATTGTCTGAGTGGACTTCACATGGAGCATCACAACGGCTAGGAAGGCGGATGAAGGCTGCAGCAGAAAAGGGTCTCCGGTCGTCTTGGACTCCATGCCACTGGATCCTGACCCTAGATCTGTCAAGGACCACGGCGTTGCTGCCTGTGCACCAGTCTTCCCACGTTAAACAAAGTCATGCACAGGTGTCCTCCATACGGCACCCTGGAGGGGTGATGGAAAACACCAAATGCAAACCTCCACTGCCTTGTGGCTATTACCTTATTCAGGAAAGGTGAAGACAGGATCCGGCGGAACACGCGGAGGAGACCACCATTTGGCGGTCCAACGTGTAGGAAGGTGGACCCAGCAAAGCGTCGTGGAGCGCAATTAGGGCACAATGTTCACGTAGACCACTGGTGGCCATCCACTGCATCCTGACCTAACGCCAGCCCTTGACTATGTCTTGCCACTGGATCCTGATTAGGCCGGGACAAGAGAGTGAGGCTGACAATTTGCGCAACTTTAATCCACTTTAACCTCACTTTAATCCAAGTCAAGCACCAGTCATGACTTCAGGACCCGTACCGCCCAACTGGGCCAAGTAAGATCACCACAGGAGCGTGTGCAGCTGAGAAGAAGCGCTCCACAGAAGCTCAGAGGAGACGTGCCGCGCGCAAGGTTCGAGCCACTTCAACTTCTACTGCAGCACCCACCCAACTGTGTCCCATACGCGGGCGAGCCTTCCAGGCCCGGATCGGTCTCACCAGTTACCTCTGGACCCACAAACAGAAACACTGAAGTCTTCTTCGACGACGAAGGACAAACAACAACAATACACAATAAACAACATTAGTCATGGTTACTATTTTATGCCAGAGAATTGACTATTATTTTATTTGGCACAAAACTAAAACAGAATTTAAATGTGTAGGACAAAACATAAGATAGACACAAAAAAACTGGAGTAACTCAGCGGGTCAGACAGCATCTCTGGAGAAAAGGAATAGGTGAAGTTTCGGGTCGAGACCCTTCTTCAGACTCGAAACGTCACCTATTCATTCCTTTTCTCCAGAGTTGCTGCTTGACCTGCTGAGTTACTCCAGCTTTTTGTGTCTATCTTTGGTTTAAACCTGCATCTGCACAGGACTAAACATAAACCAGTCTCCATTTACTGAGTCTGTCTTTGTGCTTATTGGCGGACTGCAGGATTGGGGCGCCGTTGTGTATGGCTGCTCTGCCTGCAGTCCATCCTTTCACCCTTTTTTATTTTTATTTTTAGTCCTGTTACTACAAAATGTTTGTTGGAGGTCTTCTTTTATGTGGTGGGTGGGTGGGGGGAGGGGAAGGGGGAAACTTTTCCTGGTCCCTACCTGGTCGGAGAGGCGGATTCCCTCCGAGCTGCTTCTTCGCCCATTCCTCGCGGCCTACCATCAGACTGTTGCAGCGTTTCCTGTCGGGATCGGCCGGGACTACAGCTTCGGCGGCGGTGCAGCGCTGGGACACCAACACGGAGTGGGTGATGCCTTACCGGGTCACCGTGCGGTAAGCTCCGGAGTACTGTGACCGCCGACCAACATCCGAGGAGCTGTGGCTGCGGAGCGTCCAGTCGCAGGCGGCGCTGGATTTAAACACCGCGGAGCCTGGGATTCGAGATCACCAGAGTCGGAGCTCCAACCAGCGCGGTCTGAAGACTTCGGGTGCCGCGGTCTCCGGGGAGGAAGCGGCTGCTCCAGACATTTCCAAGCCGCCGAGGAGTGTTCACCCGATGCCGGCATTCCAGCTTTCTGGCAAGAGGGCCTGAAAACATCGGACTGGCTGCGGAGGCCACAAATAGGCCCCGACCTCGGGTGATCAGAGGGAGAGGACTGAACTTTCTGATGCCTTTCCCCACAGTGGAAAATTTTTATTCTGTTGTGGGGGGACGTTTGTGTTGAATTATACAATATGTTGTGTCATTTTTCTTAATTTTAATTTTTCTATGGATGTAGGAAGCTTAATTATTTTTTTTCTATGTAAAGCACTTTGGTCTCAACGCGAGTTGATTTAAACGTGCTATATAAATAAATTTACTTTACTTTACTTTATTATTATCTCCACTTCCAGGAAGCCTCCAGCTTCTAACTATTTGCGTACGTGCATTTTAGATAACATGAAATACCGAGATGAAAATCAGTTCTGATGACGGGGTTGCAACCCATAACGTTAAATCTGTTTCTCTTTCCATCGACACTGTCCATCCCACTGAGAGTTTGCAGCACCTACTGTTTTTATTTAAACTACGAGATGCCCATCTCCTGATCGCTAATTTCAATTGCATGTTACTTTACTGCTAGATTACACAGAGATATAGTACGAAATGTAACTTTGAAGGCGGAGGAAGTTCTCTGCAGGAAGTACGGTGAGGGTTGATGTGCAAATGAATAAAAGTTTTGTTTAACTCTGGAGATCAAGTACAACTTTAATGCATTGGTTTGTGTTCATTGTTAACATATGGGGCAGGGACGATGATAGGTCAGGCTGCACTTATTGTCTAGAAGGACCAGGCTTCCGCTTGACCTTTACAAAGTTTAATTTCTTGTGTGAAAACAGCACTGGTCAATCAAGCCTGTTCCTTTTAAAAGGCTAACAAGACAGATCCCTGCTGTTATTGTGAAAATTAGCACATCCACTGGACTTTTTAACCTGTTTGATCTCGAGTAAAAATTGACATCTGCTGCCAACAGTGGGAGGAAATGTGTGTACTTTACATCCACTGCACCAAGCTAATTTAATTTCAGGCTATTCACTCGCAATTGCTGCTTGAACGGCAGACAATACAAGGCGGCTCATATTACACTAAATTAATTACAGTCATCAAAAGTATGCACTTAAGTAGATTTCACATCACACGTCACTGCTGGGCGATTGAAACACTGAAAGTGAGTGGTCTTAGGGGGTCCTTGAAACGTAACAGAATCAAGAACTCATGCATAGTGAATGCACAGGGTCTGAAAATACGAAGCTTAAAATGGATGATATTTTATGATCACATATGACATGTAACAGTGAGATTCTTTATTTTGTATACCCAAGGTGTGTAAAAACCTGGATTTCATTCTTTGTTGGTGATCTAACATGCACAACCTATAGAGCTTGAGTTTTTTTTAAATTTTAGTTTCAGAGATACAGTACGGAAACAGGCCCAACTAAGTCCGCGCCGACCAGCGATCCCCGTACACTAAAACTATCCTACACACTAGGGACAATTTACAACTTTACCAAGCCAATTAACGTCCAAACCTGTACGTCTTTGGAGTGTGGGAGGAAACCGCTGATCGCGGAGAAAACCCACGCAGGTCACGGGGGAGAACGTACAAACTCCGTACAGACAGCACCCGTGGTCAGGATTGAACCCGTGTCTCTGCCGCTGTAAGGTAGCAACTCTACCACTGCGCCGCCCTATAAGCATTCAATTCGGTGATTCACAAAAGCACTAGGCAATTAGAGAAAAAACAGCTAAACGAATAGGGTTGTTTTCACACTGATTCATGCGGTTACATCAGTTACATTTTATCTTCAGTTTCAAAAGCCAGCAAACTGAAAAGATGGCAGTGGCTACATCATTGCCATGAAACAGGAGGCTGGACAGTACTATATTGTAAAGTACTCCCACCATGGTGATCATGCAGTAACTACAGAAAAGGCTGCGATTAGAGGCAAGGTTAGGCATGGGGGACCCGAGTCATTACATGCCTGGCCAATCCGCAGCCCCACAAGTATGTACACTAGCCTGATCGTATCGCCATGAGATGCCTCATGCCATAACATGGACTCCTCGCTCTGGTAGGTAGCACAGCATTGACCTCTACTGTGAATTCAAACAAATCTAACAAATAAGCAATGGAAGACCCAGTAACGCTGTATCATAACGGATGAGTCTTAAAAAACCTGAAACAGAAAGATTCAGGAAATAATACTTCATTGGAATGGGGGGCTATTTAACTGATGCCTCTATGGTGTTTGTTTCTTGTTTGACTGTGAATTAAAAATCACAGAACACACCAATAATATATAATTTCCACTGGTAAATGTGGAAATAGCTATTGCACATTGAATGATACCCGCTGATATCAGACATGCGGAAGTGACTTTCATTTGGAAATTCCTGGGTCAATTTTCTGATGATTGCAAATTGATTTTAAAAAATAATAGCTGGTGCAATTGAACATCCTTTAAATGCAAATTTTGCATGAAAACTGTGTGAGTGTGCCCAATTGCTCAACAAAAGAATGTTTGGTATGTGTAGGAAGGAGCTGCAGATGCTAGATTAGACCAACGACAGACACAAAACGCTGGAGTAACTCAGTGGGCCAGGCAGTATCTCTGGAGAGAAGGAATGGGTGACGTTTTGGGTCGAGACCCTTCTTCAGACAGTGTCAGGGGAGAGGGCGACATAGAGGTATAGAAGGGTAAGGTGTGAAAACAACAGATCAAAGCGGATGGTGATAAGGAAATGTAGAATGGTTCATTGTTAGCTGAGGGGAAGGTGACAACGCAGCATACAATCGGTGATACACCCTTAATTCATGTTCCTATACAAGGCCTGGCTGGGCACAAGGCTACAGAAATGGTTGAGTACCATGATATTATGTTCGAATAAAACTCGAAAAATCTTACAGCAGAGGACAATGTTTGTATGGTTAAAGCCTCTCGATGTATTTTACATTAGGCAAAGGTTCACAATTGCAAACCAGTTGATTATTTCCGCCCTTCCACTCTCCCTTCCTTGTTCCCCAGAAGCACGGAAAGCTAATGTATTTGACAGGTAACAGCAGTTCAGTGAGCCGAATGATTTAACACTGGAAGTTGTTTGTTTGCTTGGTCTATCGACAGTTCCAAACCAGATTATCAACTGTAATAATACCTTCCTCCCCATTGATATTTATTTTTTACTAAACTCTAAAAAGCAGTATTTATTCCGACTTTATTTCAATTGTCACATGTTCCAACTCATCATCTAACATTATCCAAGGAAAACAACGTTCAAACGTACTCTTTGATACTTTTTGAACTGCTCTTAAGCTTACTTAGTAGAGGTGTGAAGCTGGAGGTTTTTATGAGCACCCGTTGATAATGGGCCACATTGCCAAGCCAATTCTATCCTTAATTGATAGCCACATAATCCCCCTTTCCAGCAAGAGCTGCAGGATATCAATCAGGAAGAGGAACCTGGGTTAATTATCCCCCTTTCCCGATCGAGGGCACTAAAGGCAGTTGTCGAGCTTTAGAAGTTGTTTGGATGAGATCATTAAAATTTCTGACCCCCCCCCCCCCGCCCGTGCCTGTGTTTGGTCATGAATGTATCCAAAGCTATTCCCAGCTTCTCCACTGCAACAATGGCAAGGGTCTGTTTTCAGAGCATTTGTTTTCAATTTTTGATGACTATCTGTTCAAATATGTCTTGTAACTCACAGAAAGTCATGGTACAGCACAGAGAGGTCAGCCACGTTGGTGTCACTAAGGAGGCCCAGACTACAAAATAGACAGCAAGGCCCCTTATTGCCCACCAGTGAAGTAATGAATTACACCGCAAAGCCCAAGAAGGGGAACAAAATAAATGAAGGGTTAATCCACACCTAGCCTGGGGGGGGGGGGGAAGTCTGGTTTTCACAGGCTTCATATGGTGAGAAGTAAGTCTTCAACCCAAAATCTTTTCATGTGGCACACCTTCAGGATGTCAACTCAATTTTATCCTTGACTGTGTACAATCAAAGACCAAGGCAAGAAGGTTGCCAAAAGAACAAAGCTGGCAAGCTAAGAGGATTGATGTCAAACGAGGGTGCGTTAGCACTGTGGTTACATTTTATGACCCATACTTGGAGGTCAAATTGTTGATCCGGAGACATGTTTAAACATAAATGTGACAGCATTTGAAAAATTTAACTTTAAGTAGTGAAACAAACTTATTGTTTTTTTAATTGTACAAAATCATGAGAGTAATAGATCAGGTAAACCATACAGAGTCTCTTGACCAGAGTAAGGGAATTGAGAACCAGGGGACATAGGTTTAAGGTGAGGGGGGAAAGATTGAATAGGAACTCGAGGGGTAACTTTTTCACATGAAGGGTGGTGGGTGTTTGGAACAAGCTTCTGGAGGAGGGAGTTGAGGCAGGTCCTATCGCAACATTTATGAAACATTTAGATAGTTATCGTTTTAGAGGGATATGGGCCAAACACAGGCAGGTGGCTGAGTGAAGATACCTGGGTCAGCCTGGGCAAGCTGGGCTGAAGGGACTGGTTGTGCACTGTTAGACAATCATTGGGTTGGTGTGTGAAACGACATGTCATTTGCTAGTGCCATCAGATCTCTTTTGATATCTTTCCCCAGAATATGTCTCCTGAAGCATAGTCAAGTCTGAATGTTATTGTGCCTTGTTATGGCACTTTGTTTGGCTCCATCTGCCCTGAAGCCTTTTAATATATATATATATATATATATATATATATATGTGTGTGTGTGTGTGTGTGTGTGTGTGTGTGTGTGTGTGTGTGCGTGTGTGTGTGTGTGTGTGCGTGTGTGTGTGTGTGTGTGTGTGTGTGTGTGTGTGTGTGTGTGTGTGTGTGTGCGTGTGTGCGTGTGCGTGTGTGTGTGTGTGTGTAAATAAATCATCAAATAAAGAGAAACCCAATGAGATCTTTCAGTTTCCTTATATTAACAGGCTTACTGGGAAAACACATATAATTCACTCTTTCTCACTGGAGCTGAACTAATTGTTCCTAATATGAGGACGTTTGCCTGCTTAGTGGTGCCTTCATTTCTGACCTAGTTCTCTTTGTACTTCTTTAATACCTGACAAATACCACTGATGCCCTTTAGATCCCCAGCAACAAATAACAACATACTGAACCCAGGTGTTTGACTTAAGGATGCAAAAACTACCGTGTTACTTGAGATATAATTAATGACATGTATTTCATATATCTCATGGTTGCAAGATTTTGTGCTTCAGGTTTCAATACTGATTAACGAGAAACAAAAGTAATGGGTTTTAGTTCCAGCCAAATCCTCTCCATTTCTTGAGACACGAGGAAATGCAGATGCAGGTTTTCCAAAATAAAGACACAAAATGCTGGAGTAACTCAGCGGGTCAGGCAACTTTCAGGGAGAACATGGAGAGGTGGCGTTTCGAGGAGGGAGCCTGCTTCAGTCAGTGGGTCAGGCAGCATTTCAGGAGAACATGGATTGGTGATGTTTCGGGTTGGACCCTTCTTCAGTCTGAAGAAGAATCCCACACTTGAAACGTCACCTAGCCACATTCACCAGAAATGCAGCCTGACCCGCTGAGTTACTCCAGCACCTTGTGTCCCATCCGATATTACTATTCGCTACCATCTGCGGGTAACCATTCTGATGTGAATGAGAGTTAGAAGGAAAACACTGGACACGTTTGACGGGTCCAGTCCCAATTTGGAAATTTCAGTTAAAAGTGAGCTCTCTTGGAAGATAAAGTTCACTCCCCTCTTTTAAAGAAGAGATACAAATGGCAAAGGTCGAGGAAGACAGAAATGTCACTATTTCAGTAAAGTCACTACTCCATCTGTTAAAATCTTCACATACATTAAGAATTTCAGATGAATGCATGAACCAACACTGTGGATTTTATAACCCCTCAACTCTTGTCCCCTAATGAGAATGTAAAGTGATGGAAGGTCCATGTTTGGTGTCTTTCCTTGTGCATTCTATAGCTCTGGGGACTAGACTTTGATGATAGAACTTTAACGCTGCTCTTGATGACTGCAGCCACATGGAATGGCCGTGAAAAATGTGCTTCTGACCAGATGACCATGAGAAAGTCATGAAAAATCTATTTCAAGGAAATAAACCTGATGATTTGCTTGTCTTTACAGTTTGTCAGGGGGGGATCTCAGAAAAGTCAGTAAGTGCTTCCTGAACTTGCCTATTCGGCAAGGTATACATAAAATAAATGTCCACTGTAATATAAACAAAGATAACCATCAGATTTAGGATTGCCGGACTTCCAGAACTGGCCTGGATTTCTCCATACACTGATGATCAATAAATACCCTGTACCAAGAGTGCGGTGAATCTGTCGAATTTATTGCCACAGATGGGTGTGGAGGAGGACAAGATATCGGGGTACTTTCAAGGCGGTTACTGATTAGGAAGAGTGTCAAAGATTACGGGGAGAAGGCAGGAGAATGGGGTTGAGGGGGAAAAAAAGATCAGTCATGATTGAATGGCAGAGTAGATTTGATGGGCTGAATGGCCTAATTCTGCTCCTGTGTGTTCTGGCTATGGGGGAACATGTAAATCCAGGAAAAGGAGGAGGGAATCGAAGATCGACACAAAATGCTGGAGTAACTCAGCGGGACATGCAGCATCTCTGGAGAGAAGGAATGGGTGAAGTTTCGGGTCGAGACCCTTCTTCAGACCAGTGGCTTGTCTGTTTCTAGGGTCAAGCAGTTTCTTCCATTGTGCTCCAGAAAAATAAGCACAGCCCACTGGCATGGTCCAGGGCAGAGAAATGCACCATTGGGCATCTCTCAGCTCAAGGTAGCGAGCTGTGCTGATAAAACGGTTTTAACAGCTGGTGAGCTCAGGTCTCAGACTGACCGATGGCCAACACTGTCACTGCCATTGAATGTTTGTGGGCATCTTTAGAAGCTACAAACATTTAAAATCAATGAAGGACCATAAAAAATATATAAAGTTTTAAAAAAAAATTGAAATCATTAATAAAAATTAGAATCAACAAAAAACAACCAATACCATTACTATTAAATCAAATAAAAAATATAATACATGTATCTTTCTTCCTGCACCCATTTAGAGTCATAGTCATAAACGTAGAAACAAGCCCTTCGGTTCAACTTGCCCACACCGATCAGAATGTCCCATCGACGCTAGTCCCATCTGCCTGTGTTTGGCCCATATCCCTCTAAACTTATCCTCCTGCTCAATTCAATGGGCCCTCTGTACTTGCACTAGACTGGTGAAGGTTCAGTCTGCTGATTGACAGTTTGACAAGTGGGAGGTTTAGTTTAGTTTAGTTTAGTTTAGAGATGCAGCGCGGAAACAGGCCCTTCGGCCCACCGAGTCTGTGCTGACCAGCAATCCCCATACATTAACACTATCCTACACACACTAGGGACAATTTACACATACACCAAGCCAAATAACCTACATACCTGTACGTCTTTGGTGTGTGGGAGGAAACCGAAGATCTCGGAGAAAACCCACGCAGGTCATGGGGAGAATGTACAAACTCCGTGCAGACAGTACCCGTGGTCGGGATCGAACCCGGGTCTCCGGCACTGCATTCGCTGTAAGGCAGCAACTCTACCACTGCGCCACCGGAGATATACAGAGATCCATGCTGCTTTAGGGTCATAGAGAATTATAGAGACTTGCGGCACGGAAACAGGCCTGTCCTCCCATTGACATCAACTGCCTATTTACACGAACCCTACATTAATCCTATATTGCCCACATTCTCATCAAATGTCCCAGAATTCACCATTTGACAATACACCGGGGCCATTTACAGTGGCCAATTATCCCACCATCGTTTGGGGCAGCACGGTGGTGCAGCGGTAGATTTTATGCCTTGCACGCCAGAGACTCGCGTACGATCCTGATTACGGATGCTGTCAGTACAGAGTTTGTACGTTCTCACCGTGATCACGTGGGTTTGCTCCAGGAACTCCAGTTTCATCCCGCATTCCAAAGACGTACAGGTTTATAGGTTAATTGGCTTCGGAAAAAATTGTGAATTGTCCCAAATATGTAGAATAGTGTTAGTGTACGGGGATGATCACTGGTCAGTGGAGGCTCGACGGGCTGAAGTGCCTGTATCTCTAAAATCTTAAGTCTAAAGTCTACCAACCTGGATGCTTTCGGGATGCGAGAGGCACCCGAAGGAAATTCAGTGTGCGTGCAAACTCCACACAATCTGCACCTGAGGTCAGTCTAGAACCCAGGGTCTCTAGAGCTGCAAGGCAGCAGATTTAGTTGTTGCGCTACTATGCCAAATATTTGGACTTCATGGCTCCAGTTATTCGGTTAACTGCTGGTAAATCTGAGTGAATCTCAGGTACTGACCACCCCACCACTAAAGACATCTATAAGAGGCAGCACCTCAAAAAGGCACCCAATATCATAAAAGACCCTGACCATGCTCTCATTTTGCTACTACCATCAGGAAGAAGGTACAGGAGCCTGAAAAACTCCTTCAAGAAAGGCTTCTTCCCAACAACCATGAGACTCTTGAAGACTATGCAACAATAATCTCAACTATGAATTTCTGGGGGTTAGAGCACGGGTTCTCTGGCACTGTGAGGCAACGGCTACACCTGCAATTTTGTCTTTTTTTTTAACGTTTCATTTATGAGTTTTTAAATATTGTTTTGTTAGATAAGATGGTTGCAGAGAAGAATGCATTGGATGAAAACTCCAGCCACGATTCACAGTTGTAACCCCAACGTGAAGGAAAAGTCTTTGATGAATAGCCGGCATTTCCAACAGTTCTCCCAATTGTCTTCAACATTTTTCTTGACCTGGCCAATATCTTTGATTATTTTAAGACAATTAGAATTTATAACCAAACGATTTGTACTGCCTCAATATAGGATAGGGGCTTATAACAAAAATAAATTCAACTCAAAAGTATTAAAATTCAAGCATATGTCATTAATTTGTACTTCCTTATCCTCCCACCCTGCAAATATAATAATCATAAATTTTCATCTGGCAGAATTGAGTCATGCAATGGGTTAAACAATGTTCTTGAGTTCATTAAACCTATTCTGTTTCTTTTGATCAGAGGGAAAGAGACCCGTACAGCTAACGCACAATAAATTACTGCAGTGTGATAAATGATTCTATTAGCAAAACAGATTGTTAAACTCCGATATAACAGATAGGTGGGAGCAGAAGACCATTCATTCTCCCCGCGGCACTTTCACAGTTGTAAATAGGTTGTTTTATGTGTAAATAACACATTAAAACTGAACAATATGTGTGTCCTTTGATAGTGAGCAAATTGGTGCAAATAAATTACAATGGACAAGAAAGTAAACTAACCCTGATATAATAGCAGCTGACTGCCGGAGAGGTGCTGAAATGACTGAAGGAACAGAGCAGTGAACACGTTCTCATTCTGCATCTGCAGCCTGAGAAACACTGTAATAGTAAATTACACTGTGACATGCAGGTAATAAGGTTGTATTTTAACAATATTTGAGAGCACCCACATCCTTCAGGACAGAAGTGAAGTGGAAAAAGTCTTCATGCATATTTTATTCTCTTCACCAAATACATGACAAGATATTTATGTCTCTGCAATTGCTAAATTGTTGTTTGCCCTGACCACATTTAAAAAGACTCGGATTGAAATATTGAATCAGTAAAAGAGTTTTCTTTAGGTTGGGTGGGGGTGGCCTTTGAGTGATCTTTTTCAGGATTAATTTATCAGTGTGTGTTCAATGACTGTGTGCACATCTATAGAATCGACTGAAACCTGGTAAGACTGTGTCATTTAAACCCAGGAATGTGGCCCCAGCCCTCCAGGAGGGTCACGAGGAGGTAATTCTTAATATGTTTTGAGGAATAACCAATTTTCATTAGTGATTGAAATTAATCTGTCAATGTGAGCTTTGCCAGTGCTGTCTGGACCGAGAATTTGCTGTTCCCTTACTGAACATCAAGTGTACTTTGTACTAACACAGTTTATATCTTTCATTGGAAATATCATGTGCTACGTTAAGAGGAAGAGTATCATGCACTGATTTAAAAACCAACAACCTTTCATATTGGTTACAATGCATGGTGGCGCAGCGGTAGAGTCGCTGCCTTACAGCACCAGAGCCCCGATCCTGACTATGAGTGCTGTATGCAAGGAGTTTGTATGTTCTCCCTGTGACCTGCGTGGGTTTTCTCCGAGATCTTCGGTTTCCTCCCACACTCCAAAGACGTACAGGTTTGTAGGTTAATTGGCTTGGTAGAATGCAAAATTGTCCCTAGTGTGTGTAGGATAGGAGTTAATGTGCGGGGATCGCTGGTCGGTACAGACTTGGTGGACTGAAGGGCCTGTTTCCGCACTATATCTCTAAACTAAACTAAACTCAAAAGGAAAAGGGCAAACCTCTTTCTTCTATTATTGGCTCAGAATCTAGTTGTCATCAGTGAAGTGTGTGAAGCAATGTTGAGTGTGTTATATTATTGAAACTAGCAACCATAGTTATAGTATGACAATTGTGAACAGAATCCCTACTTGCGACATAGGGAGGGAAAATGTCTTGGAGCCATTCAATGGATATGGATGAATTGAGGCAACATTATTAAACTAGTGTTTTGAGCCTTGGTTCATTAATCTAGGAAATGAATATAAATTCCATCACAGTGGCCAGGGGAATTCATACGATATAGAATATAGAACAGTACAGCATAGGAATAGGCCATTTGGTCCACAATGTCAGTGCCGAACTAATGCCAAGACCGACTCATATCTGCATGCACATAATCCATATCCCTCCATTCCCTGCAAATCCATGCCCTAATCAAAATTCTCTTAAATGCCACTGTCATATCCACCTCCCACCCTCAGCAGCACATTCCAGGCACTCGCCACCCTCTGTGTAATACAACTTGCTCCACAGATCTCCTTTAAACTTTGCACCTCATACCTTAAAGCTATGCCGTCTTGTATTTGATATTTCCATCCTTGGAAAAAGTTTCTGACTGTCAATGCTCCCTGTGCCAAGTTCACGTAACTAAACAACTGTGTAATGAAAAGTTAAGCTCAGTAACGATGATTGTGACACAGTTGAATTGTCATGAAAGATCAGGTCCGAAGATGGGTCTCAACCCAAAACGTCAGCCATTCCTTTTCTCCAGAGATGCTGCCTGACTCGCTGAATTACTCCAGCATTTTGTGTCTATCTTCGGTTTAAACTAGCATCTGCAGTTCCTTCCTGCATAAGAAGATTGCTTATCCTTCTTTGCTGTTGCATGTAGGTGTAACTGTAGACCTATCAATTTACGCGGATCTATCACCTCAGTTCACTTTCTAGAGATACAGTGCAAAACAGGCCCTTTGGCCCATCGAGTTTGCACCAATCAGCGGTCACCCCATATACTAGCACCATCCTACGGAAAATTTACAGAAGTCAATGAACCTACAAACCTGTACGTTTTTGCAGTGTGAGAGGAAACCGGAGCACACGGAAAAAACCCATGCGGTTACAGGGAGAACGTACGAACTCTGTGCGGACAGCACCCGTAGTCAGGATCGAACCTGGCACTGTAAGGCAGCAACGCTACCACTATGCCACTCCAGTAATGGGATAGATGAAAAATGCTGGCTCTGCCAGTGATGTCCTTGTTTCATTTGAATTGAAAGCAAATGATTTGAATCTCCACGGATTTTTTTTCGCCACACTGTAGTGTAGTTTTCCCAGAAAAAGAGCAAAACATCAATTTTTGGCAGATTGTCCATTGGGCTTTCCAGCAGCAGAGCTACCACAGTGACCACTTGATCCTGTACCAAGGGCGGTGTTTACCGAGTCGCACCCTGGCTATTCCCTCTTCTCCCCACTCCCGTCAGGCAACATGTATACAAGTGTGAAAACGCACACCACCAGATTCGGGGACAGTTTCTTCCCAGCTGTTATTAGGCAACTGAATCATCCGACCACAATCAGGGAGCAGTGCTGAACTACTATCTACTTCTTTGTTGACCCTCAGACTATCTTTGATTGGACTTTAAATTTAAATTTAAATTTCTTTATTTATATCGCACATTTTTAGTCAACTTGCATTGACCCCAAAGTGCTTCACATAATTACATCCACACACACAGGCAAAGGTGGGTGAAGTGTCGTGCCCAAGGACACACACAGGCAAAGGTGGGTGAAGTGTCTTGCCCAAGGACACAACGACAGTATGCACTCCAAGCGGGATTCGAACCAGCTACCTTCCGGTTGCCAGCCAAACACTTAGCCCATTGTGCCATCTGTTTACTGGATTTACCTTGCACAAAACGTTATTCCCTTATCATGTATCTATACACTGTAAATGGCTCGATTGTAATCATGTATTGTCTTTCTATTGACTGGTTAGCGCGCTGCAAAAGCTTTTCACTGTACCTCGGCGCAGGTGACAATAAACTAAACTGAGCTGAACACCTTATGTCCCTCAGAAATACGTCAAAGAGCACTGCAAGCAACGACTAGCTCTGCAGCGTGCATGCCTGTCACTATTACACGGATGTGTGTGGCAGCCGCAACAAGCGCAAAGATGTAATAAATAAAATGTGTGCACACTTAATAACCTGCCAGCTTCACTTGTTAAATTCTTCTTTTGTAAAGAAAGCCTGCTGCTCTCCAGCAGTTCCCGAAACCCCTTTCTTATGATCAATCAAGTACTAGTCATTACCTCGATGGGTCAGGCTAGCAGGCTCTTCATTAGAACATCAAAACGAAAAAAGTTAAGAGAGAAAAAAAGGATTCAAATTTCCACTTCAAAGATGCCTTTCAATCAGCACCTGCAACACATTCTGGGAGATTGTATGCATTTTCTTGGATTAGGATACAATTTTACTGCAAGCCAGCCAATCGAGTAATTCATTACTATTTTTTACATAATGGTCAGTGGATTTGGTCCTGAATTCAGAACGACTGACTCTTTAAACTTTATTACACCAGACTTTTATCATTTCTCATCTGACATCTTCAAACATGTTAAAAATAATAAGTGCTGATCAAAAAACGTAAACCCACATGACCCACCGCTTGGTTTCTTTTTTACTTTCCAAAAATAATCCATTTTTTAAAACATTATTAAAGGAGGAAATCAGCTTCCAATTGCGTTTAATTAAGGTAGCAACACGGTGAAGTCTGTTGTGGTCAATGACCTTTGGTGGCAGCAATCTATCAGGTAGCTGTAGTAGGGTGGACTGATTGAAATTATCTAGTGATTAGAAGCCCCATCATTCTGTCAATGATGTAGGAAGTCTAATTAGAGATGGATCTAGTGTTATAGCCTGGTCAACCTATATTTAATTTAGTTTTAGTTTTTAGAGACACCGCGTGGAAACAGGCCGTTCGGTCCATTGAGTCTGCGCCAACCAACGGTCACCCTATCTAAGCCTACACATTAGAGACAGTTTACGAAGCCAATTAATCTACAAACCTGCACGCACGTCTTTGGAATGTGGGAGGAAACCACAGCACCCAGAAAAATCCCACGCGGTCACGGCGAGAATGTACAAACATCCGCACAGACAGCACCCGTAGTCAGGATCGAACCCGGGCCTCTGGTGCTGTAAGGCAGCAACTGGTCACGATCTAACCCGGGACTTGGTGTTGCCCCTAAGTTGGGCATGGGTCCAGAGGTTAGGCTACGGGGGTGAGGGAGGCAAACAAAATGGCCGATTGTTTGGGAGTAACGCAGAGAGAAAGCAAAGGTAGACAGGGCTATGGCGTGATGGACAAGCAGAGTCTGGGGCTGGGGTGGGGGAGGAGGAGGTCTGCATTGCAGGACTGGAGCAGCGGGGGAAACTGCAGGCAAGGAAGGGTCAGGGGACGGGTGGAACCTGGGAAGGAAGACGGCCAAGAGTGGAGGTATGATTGCGGTGTCGAGATCAGGCCTCATTTATGGCCAATGGAGAGTTGAGAAGCGTCTGAAGTGTGATGGGAAATGTTAGAAATCTGGGATGTGCGAATGTTAGAGTGTCAGGGATACAGCATGATTGGAAGGGCAAATATATTCCAAGGTATTAGATAGGCAGAGAGAGAGGGGGCTGACAAAAGTTGAAAAAAATAACTATGGGACTTATTGTGCTATTAAAACATTAGTTAGTCATACAGTGTGGAAACAGGCCCTTTGGCCCAACTTGCCCACACCGACCAACATGTCCCACCTACACTAGTCCCACCTGCCTGCTTTTAGCCTATGTCCCTCTACACCCATCCGATCCATGTACCTGCGTAAATTTTTCTTAAATGTTGCGATAGTCCTAGCCTCAACTACCTCCTCCGGCAGCTTGTTCCTTACACCCACCAACCTTTGTGTAAAAAAATATAACCACTCAGGTTCCCATTAATTCTTCCCCCCCCCCCCCCCCACCACTCACCTTAAAGGATAATTTGGTCAATTGTTTTAGTATTTATATTCATTTATGGGCATCTGAACCACTTGCCAGGCCAGCATTCATTGACCTCTCCTTAAATACAATTGAGGAGGCGGTGTTGTAAGTCTTAAACCGGTGCTGTCTTTCTTCCTAGATGCAGGAAGATTGTTCCCGATGTTGCAGAACTAGGGGTCACAGTTTAAGGATAAGAGGGAAGTCTTTTAGATGAGAAAATCATTTTTTACACAGAGAGTGGTGAATCTGTGGAATTCTCTGCCACAGAAGGTAGTTGAGGCCAGTTCATTGGCTATATTTAAGAGGGAGTTAGATGTGGCCCTTGTGGCTAAAGGGATCAGGGGGTATGGAGAGAAGGCAGGTACGGGATACTGAGTTGGATGATCAGCCATGAACATATCGAATGGCGGTGCAGGCTCGAAGGGCCGAATGGCCTACTCCTGCACCTCTTTTCTATGTTTCTATGTTTCGATGTTTCAGTGTCGATAGCGGGATGCAAGCAAAAGCCTCCACGTGGCGCATCCCTGGGAAATGTTGACGACAGAAACTGTACCACAGTGATCGACTAAAGCAGCCAATTCTGCAACCACCGACCGTCAACCGTCACTGACCGACCGGAAAGACGTGATATGGAGGATGGCCGGACACGAGGCAAAAGAGTGTCGATAGCATGGGAGCTGCAGGATTTAGGCTTAGACACAGTGAGGGATTAGTGATATATTTCTAAATCAGCATAAGGTGTGGCTTGGAAGAGAACCTCCAGATGCAACAGCTTTAGAAGTGCTGTTGCAAGAAAGCCTAAGAGCAAATAACTGAAGCGCTACACATTGCAGCCACTGTGTACCCATAGTGGAGGAATGAATGTTTAGGTTTGGAATGGCATGCTGCACAAGTGGGCTGTCTTGTCTTCAATGGATGAGCCTCACACAAGTTATAGGAGAAGAATGAGGCCATTCGGCCCATCGAGTCTACTCTGCCATTCAATCACGGCTGATCTATGCCTCCTAATCACATTTTCCTGCCTTCTCCCCGTAACCCTTGACACCTGTTCTAATCAAGAATATGTCTAACTCTGCCTTAAAAATATCCACTGACTTGACCTCCACAACCCTCTGTGGCAATGAGTTCCACAGATTAACTACCCTCTGACTAAAGAAGTTCCTCCTCACCTCCTTTCTAAAAGAGTGCCCTCTAATTCTGAGGGTTTGAACTCTGGTTCTACTCTCCCATCTGTGGAAACATCCTTTCCACATCCTCTCTATCTATGTCTTTCATCGTTCTGTATGTTTGAATGAGGTCCCGGCTCAACCTTCGAAACTCCAGCGAGTAGAGGCCCAGTGCTGTAAAACGCTCATCATATGCTAATCCACTCATTTCTGGAATCATTCTTGTAAACCTCCTCTGGACCCTCTCCAGAACCAGCACATCCTTCCTCAGATATGGGGCCCATATTTGCTCACAGCACTCCAAATATGGCCTGGCCAACACCTTATAGAGCATCAGCATTACATCCCATTTGCAAGAAAGCCTAGGTAAAGAACTGGAATGCTGCACACTGCAGCCACTGTGTACCAATAGTGGAGGAGTGAATGTTTCAGTTTGGGATGGCATGCCACACAATTGGGCTGCTTTTTCCTCAATGGATGAGCACCCGGGGAAGTTTTGGGGTTGCACTCAAGCAGGGAGGTGGAGCACGCCCAACCACCGACCTGGCCAAGCCTGATTGTGGTCTGAGATTTGCTACCTGTGGGGGTGGGCAGATTCATTTCAACACAATGGCACTGAAATATTGTAGGAAAGAACTACGGATGCTGGTTTAAACTGAAGATAGACACTAAAGACTTCAGGCTGAAGGACCCCATTCACCTGCCTTCTCCCCATAACCTCTGACACCCTTACTAGTCAAGAATCTATCTATCTCAGCCTTAAATATATCTAATGACTTGGCCTCCACAGCCTTCTGGGGCAAAGAATTCCACAGATTCACCACCTTCTGACTGAATGAATTCCCCCTCATCTTCCGAAAAGAACGTCCTTTAACTCAGGCCATGACCTCTAGTCGTAGGCTCTCCCACTAGTGGAAACATCGTCTCCACATCCACTCTATCCAAGCCTTTCAGTATCCTAGCATAGAATTCACTATATTCCAGAAATAGCGTAGAGAGGAACATAATCTTCACTATACCCATACCTGTCCAAAACAGATGCAACGAAGAAAGCCCTGTCTGTTCCAACATGATGGAACTGTGGTATAGTTAGTCGATGCTACTCTCAACTCACACTGCGCAGGTTCAAGCATCCCCTCGGCAGCTGTCTCAGAGATTGCTCGTTCTCCCCGTGTCAACATCTGTTTCTCCATGTGCTCCAGTTTACTCCCACATCCCAAAGACGTGCGGATCGGTCGGCTATCTGCCCCTAGTGTGTTGCTGTTGGGTACAATATGGGGCAGGTTGGTGGGAATAATAGTTTATAGGGCCAAAATTAGGGATGAATGCGAGCAGGCTGAAGTGGCTTCCTTCTATGTTGTAACAGAATATGGAAATGCAGGAGACTGTGGATGCTGGAATCTGGAGCAAAACACAAACTGCTGGACCTTAAATACTGGGTCCTGATCCAGATCCTCGAACAGTAGTATCAACAATTCCTTTCTCCCCCCCACGGAAGCTGCTTGAATCACTGAGTTCTTCCAAAAAGGTTTTTTTTTCTCTTTGTGATGGAAATTCGATAATAAGCTGCCACGGTAAAGTACTGGTTAAGAAGGAACTGCAGATGCTGGAAAATCGAAGGTACACAAAAATGCTGGAGAAACTCAGCGGGTGCTGCAGCATCTATGGAGCGAAGGAAATAGGCAACGTTTTGGGTCTGAAGAAGGGTTTCGGCCCGAAACATTGCCCATTTCCTTCGCTCCATAGATGCTGCTGCACCCGCTGAGTTTCTCCACGCTAAGGTACTGTATTAGTTGAGATAACTACAAGGGGGTTGCGAAACAGGCAAAGAGAAATGAATGACTGCTTCCCGACATCAGTCAACCACATCATTGTTACATTGTTCACGTGATTACAAGACATGATGACCAAGCCCGGTCTCCAAAGAGATGTTTAGGCTGAGCTCTTTTGCCGTTCCCACCAAAGAAAACATTCTGCACGCTCTCTGTGGGAAAAGGGGTCATCCCAAAATCAAGAACATTTCCAAAGATTAACATCCTTTCATGTGTATATCAGGAAGTAACAACTTTTCCAGCTCACAGCTGGCCAAAAGCTTCAGATGATTCACTTCATCGCTGGCACGAAACCAGGCCCAAACAAACAATATATACAGCGCTGGGTTGTTTATAGTGTTTGGGGGTTTTTTCACAAGTCAAGAGCAAACTCTGAGTGCAATGCGTACAAAACCTATCCGATTCTATAGGATCTGGAATAAATAAATAAATGCCTTGCGCAATTACCTCTGCTTAAAAGAGAATTCAAAATTACTACTCCATAATCATGTGGAATCCGGGAAACCTAGACGTGAACACAAAATGTTAGCCATGAAGTTATCATCTTTTGGTTGTGTTGCCTTTATCTCAGCAGGACTCAGCTGATTGGCAGCCCACAGGAGTAAAGTCCGTCGCTGGTAGGTGACTGCACAAGGAACAGAAATCCACCTTCTTCATTACTCCGTCCACTTGGGTCAAACATGAACCCGTTGCGCAGACAGAGGATTCCTCAGAGAAACGAGCGATGCCAAATTGCAACCTGTATCCGAGCACGCCATTCATTAAACTGTACAGAAAATAAATAATCCGGAAACATGTGTTTTCGCCCTTGCAGCCTACGTTAGTGTTTATACTCAACACAACTCCCCTTCAGTACTGCCTGGCACTCTGGCTTAGCTTCTGGCTGTTTCCTGTCTAATAAATAGGGCATGTGCTGGATAAACAGAACATGAAACAGAGGACAGTACAGCACAGTAACAGGCCCTTCGGCCCCCAATGGCCGTGCTGAACATAGAGTCATACAGCGTGGAAACAAGCCCTTCGGCCCAACTTGCCCACACCGGCCAACATGTCCCAGCCACACTAGTCCCACCTGCCCTTGTTTGGTCCATATCCCTCTAAACCTGTCCTATCTGGCTGTTTCTTAAACGTTGAGATAGTCCCTGCCTCACCTACCTCCACTAGCAGCTTGCTCCATACACCCATCACCAGCTTGTTCCATACACCCATCACCCCTCAGATTCCTATTAAATCAATCCCCCTTCACCATAAACCTATGTCCTCTGGTCCTCGATTCACCTACTCTGGGCAAGAGACTCTGCGCATCTACCCGATCTATTCCTCTCATGATTTTATACAGCTCTATAAGATCACCCCTCATCCTCCAAGGAATAGAGTCCTAGCCTACTCAACCTCTGCCTATAGCTCAGACCCTCTAGTCCTGGCAACATCCTCGTAAATCTTCACTGTACCCTTTCCAGCTTGACGTCTTTCCGACAACATGGTGCCCAGAACTGAACACAACGCCATGATGAACAAGATGCCAAGGTAAAGTAACCTCCCCATGCCGAACATAATCCATAATCCTCCATTCTCTGCATATCCATGCGCCTCTGTCACAGCCCCTTAAATGCCATTATCACATCTGAATGAGAGTACTATTTTATTTCTATACATTTTGAGGGGGTGATTCAGTACAGTTTCTCATGTAAATAGTGCAGGTTCACAGCAGATACCTGTCTGGATTTATAACCCAGAGGCCTAGATTAATGACCTGGAGGCACGAGTTCAATATCCCACCATGAAAGCTCAGCAATTTACAATCAGTGGAAGTGGCGGCGCTGTTAACAGCTGCAGCTCGCCTGCAGGCCGTCTGTCTTTACTTTTTTCCGTTGTTTTTTTTGCCTTGTTTTGGTTAAGTTTTAGTTTGTTGGGTTGTGTTAGAGGGGGTGAAACATGTTCTCTGTCTCTTCCTTCGGGGGAATGCGACTTTTTCGTGTTGTATCCCCCTTCTCTGCCTCCGTCTGCGCTGAGGCCTAATGGCGGAGCTGGCGGCATCCAACCTGCGACCGACCCCGAGGCTCCGGAGGCAGAGCCAGCCAGGACTTACCAATGAGAGGCTGGCCGTCTTTGGGGCTAAGGCAGCGGTGGCCCGACTTGCTGGTGCGGAGTTCTGGCTTTCGGCGGTGGCCTGGAGCTGATGCTGCGGGGCTCGGGGCGGCTGTGGAGCTGGGGCGGCTGCCCGGAGCTGGGGCGGCGGCCCGGAGCGGAGACTGCGGGACCTGGAACGGCGACTGCGGGACCCGGAGCTGGGGCGGCGGCCCGGAGCGGAGACTGCGGGACCTGGAACGGCGACTGCGGGACCCGGAGCTGGGGCGGCGGCCCGGAGCTGGGGCAGCGGCCCGGAGCGGAGAGTGCGGGACCCGGAGCTGGGGCGGCAGCCCAGAGCGGAGACTGCGGGACCCGGAGCTGGGGCAGCGGCCCGGAACGGAGACTGCGGGATCCGGAGCTGGGGTGGCGGCCCGGAGCTGGGGCGGCGGCCCGGAGCGGGGACTGCGGGACCCGGAGCTGGGGCGGCGGCCTGGAGCGGAGACTGCGGGACCCGGAGCTGGGGCGGCTGCCCGGAGCTGATGCTGTGGCAGGCCGTCTCGGAGCGCAGACGGCGTTCCGGCTTTCGGCGGCGGTGACATCACCACGGAGGTCCGCTGGACTGGAGAGCGCTATCTTCGGCCTGGATCGATCGCCTCAGCGCAGAGGGAGAACACGGAGGGAAGAGACGGATACTAAGACTTTGCCTCCATCACAGTGAGGAGGTGCTTGGTGAACTCACTGTGGTGGACGTTTAATTTGTGTTTATTGTATTTGTTATTATTGATTCTGTTTATGACTGCAGGCAACATAATTTCGTTCAGACCGAAAGGTCTGAATGACAATAAAGGATCTATCTATCTATCAGTTCATTACGCAAATCTGGAATTAAATAAGCTAATCATGACTATGAAACTGCAGGGCTGCTCTTTAAACCTCATCTGGTTCACTAACGTCCATTAATGAATGAAAACTGCTGTCCCTGCCTGGTCTCGTTAAACGCAGCTTCATATCCAGTGTATTTCGTTTGACTCTTCATAGTCTTCTGAGAAAGGAGATGTGGAGGAATTTCCTTAGTTGGAGGGTGGTGACCGTGTAGAATTCACTGCCACAGACGTTGGTGGAGGCCGTCAATGGATATTTTTAAAGGCGGGGAATGGTAGATTCTTGATCGGTAATGGGTGTCAGGGGGTTATAGGGAGAAGGCAGAAGAATGGGGTTGAGAGGGAAAGGATAGCTCAGCCGCGATTGAATGGATTTGTAGACTTGATGGGCCGAATGGCCTAATTCTGCTCCTAGACCTTGTGAATTTACGAATTAAGACGACGTGATATGCCACACAGTTGAAGGAAGGACAGGGGTGGGCAGCAAATGTCGGCAATGTCCGCAGCCCGCAAACTGTAGAGGAAAAAAAACAAAGCTTTCCTACGTACCTCGCGATGCTGCAGAGGCTGACGACTTTTTGTTGGTCTCCCCTTCAATGATGGAGCTCTTGCCTTCCTTCTTTTCAGAGGCAGTGGTCTGTGCTTGGGCTGCCATGGTAGCTGGTCATAGTTCAGTAAACGGAACCTAAGATACGAGTTCAAACAATAAATACAGGAGAAAAAAATACTAAATGAATCAGGTGGCATACATAGAGTTTCTTAACGGAGCGATAAACATTTATATGCTGGGCAATTATAGGGTGTGTGAGGAATTAAATAGCTTCTTTCTTGAATAAACATTAAGACCACTAGTTAAGGTGTTTAATAGTACACAGGAGCCCATTTTTGTCCCGGCCAAGTACGATCACAGATTGCTATGTTTATTGCCCTTAAACAGCAATGATTACAGAACTAAATAAAAGTACTTGTTATTGCTGATATGTTAGAATCTGGAGCCCATGCTCGGTATTTACTCCCTAATATACAATCTGGAGCTACTCACTGTGGTTTACAGCATTCATGTTAATCACAACACATCTGCTGGTTGGATCAAAGGCAATTTAAACTCTACAAAAAGCGCAATATTGTTGATGCTGGAACTCCGAAATGAGAAATAGAAATTGGAGGGAAATGAGCAGTTATGAAAGAGGAAAATCTACTTCCCCATCTTATCCTCCACTTTTTAAATTTAGTGTAGTTTAGTTTGGAGATACAGCGTGGAAACAGGAACTGTGGTCCACCGAGCATGGCAACCATCAATCGCTGGTATCTATGTTAGACGACGTTCGTTCTATGTTATCCCACTTTCACATCCTATACACCAGTGGCAATTTACAGAAGCCAATTAATCTACACACCTGCATGTCTTATGGAACGTGGGAGCATGAATGATGAAGAGCATGTACACCAACCTATTTATTAATATATTGGTAATCTATTCTTATTCACTAATTGTCAAATCAAACCATTCTTTACAATGGGTAGCATATTTTTAACAATATCATTGTTTTGTGCAAATAATGACAGCTTTGTGAATCAATTTATTAACATCAGCAGGCAGTCTAATGTGGTGAATCCAATTGGTCATTTTAGGAGCAGGCAAGCAAAGCAGTGGCAAGATTCTTGTTCCACACATCTGTGATTTAAACAGATTCCAGGGTTCGATCCAGGCCCCCAAAAGACAGTGGTTCACAAAAAAGGACGCAAAGTGTTGGAGTAACTGTGGGTCGGCATGGTGGCGCAGCGGTAGAGTTGTCACCTTACAACGCCAGGGACCTGGGTTCGATCCAGACCACAGGTGCTGTCTGTATGGAGTTTGTACGTTCTCCCGAGATCTGCGTGGATTTCGTTTGCCTCCCACATTCCAAAAACGTACAGGCTTGGAGGCCACTTGGCTTGGTATACATGTAAATTGTCCCTAGTGTGTGTGTGTCGGATAGTGTTAAACCCCTGTCCCACGGTACAAGTTCATTCCAAGAGCTCTCCCGAGTTTGCCCTGATTCGAACTCGGAGATTTACGGTAATGGCCACTCGACGGTACTCGGGGCTCTTGTGGACATTTTTCTACATGTTGAAAAATCTTCACGAGTCTTCCCGTGCTTACCTGCCGCTAGCGAGTCTTCCCGAGTACCTGCCGTTAGCGTTACGAGCCGCTAAGAGACGTCCCCGAGCTCCGACGTACCTGCTACATTCATTCTCCGTGCTTGCCCCAAGTTTGATTTTTTTTAAACTCGGGAGAGCTCTTGGAATGAACTCGTATCGTGGGACAGGGCTATTAGTGTGCGGGGATCGCTGGTCGGCATGGAATCGGTGGGCCAAAGTGCCAGTTTCCACGCTGTATCTCTAAAACTGGAAACTTAAAAACTAAAACTCAGTGGGTCAGACATTGGTTCACACTGACATTTCCAATGAGTTGTTAGGTCAAATCATGCGCACTGTTATTTTTGATCGGGCCTCACAATGGAGCCAACCAAACTCATTTCCAATCGACCTACTCCCTGGGCAGTAGATTTGGCAGAAACAACCCTCCTCATTCCCAAACAGAATGGTTTGGAAACATAGCAGATATTCTGCACTAAAGCAAAAAGTGAAGATTCATAGTCAGGAAGGTTATGCTGCAAGTAAAATCTTCCTGCTTGAGAATGTAGTCCATTGAGATTACATTTAACATGTTATGGACAAAGAGGAAATTTAAGGATAAGGGGGAAATCATTTAGGACCGATGAGGAAAACATTTTTCACACAGAGAGTGGTGAATCTCTGGAATTCTCTGCCACAGAAGGTAGTTGAGGCCAGTTCATTGGCTATATTTAAGAGGGAGTTAGATGTGGCCCTTGTGGCTAAAGGGATCAGAGGGTATGGAGAGAAGGCAGGTACAGGATACTGAGTTGGATGATCAGCCATGATCATATTGAATGGCGGTGCAGGCTCGAAGGGCTGAATGGCCTACTCTTGCACCTATTTTCTATGTTTCTATGTTATACCTTTATCGACACCCTATCCGTGGCGACTATTTGCATACCTTGTGTATGGTATGCAAAACAAAGAATTTCACCGTGATAATAAAATATCAATCAATCAATGTGTTTCAATTATTTACCTGGACACCCAAGTGACTGCCGATTCTGGAATCATGACCCAAAAAACTGCAAATGCAGTCTTCCCCCTCACGTCTCTCTACCAGCTTGGTGGCACAGTGGTAGAGATGCTGCCTTACAGCGCCAGAGACCCGGGTTTCATCCCGACTACGTGTACTGTCTGTAAGGAGTGTGTATCTTTTCCCAGTGACCGCGTGGGTTTTCTTTGGGTGCTCTGGTTTCCTCCCACACTCCAAGGACCTTCAGGTTTATAGGTTAATAATTGGGTTAGGCCTATAATAAATTGTCACTAATGTGTAGGATAGTGCTAGTGTACGGGATGAACGCTGGTCAGCGCGGGCTCGGTGGGCCGAAGGGCCTATTTCCATGCTGTATCTCCAATGTCTAAAGCTTCCTCCCCTCCATTCCATCAGTTTGAAAAAGGGTTCCAACCAGAATCGTAGCCTGTCCAATTGCCTCCACAGATGCTGCCTGCCCTGCTGAATTTTTCCAGCATTTTGGTTATTTATTCAGATTTTTACTTGGTCTATTGTTTAAAATGTACCATAGAAACATAGAAAATAGGTGCAGGAGTAGGCCATTCGGCCCTTCGAGCCTGCACCGCCATTCAATATGATCATGGCTGATCATCCAACTCAGTATCCTGTACCTGCCTTCTCTCCATACCCCCTGATCCCTTTAGCCACAAGGGCCACATCTAACCCTCTTAAATATAGCCAATGAACTGGCCTCAACTACTTTCTGTGGCAGAGAATTCCAGAGATTCATCACTCTCCGTGTGAAAAATGTTTTCCTCATCTCGGTGCTAAAAGATTTCCCCCTTATCCTTAAAATGTGACTTTTCATCTGGACTTCCCCAACATCGGGAACAATCTTCCTGCATCTAGCCTGTCCAACCATATAACCATATAACAATTACAGCACGGAAACAGGCCATCTCGACCCTTCTAGTCCGTGTCGATCACGTATTCTCCCCTAGTCCCATATACCTGCGCTCAGACCATAACCCTCCATTCCTTTCCCGTCCATATAACTATCCAATTTATTTTTAAATGATAAAAACGAACCTGCCTCCACCACCTTCGCTGGAAGCTCATTCCACACAGCCACCACTCTCTGAGTAAAGAAGTTCCCCCTCATGTTACCCCTAAACTTCTGTCCCTTAATTCTCAAGTCATGTCCCCATGTTTGAATCTTCCCTACTCTCAGTGGGAAAAGCTTATCCACGTCAACTCTGTCTATCCCTCTCATCATTTTAAAGACCTCTATCAAGTCCCCCCTTAACCTTCTGTGCTCCAAAGAATAAAGCCCTAACTTGTTCAACCTCTCTCTGTAACTTAGTTGCTGAAACCCAGGCAACATTCTAGTAAATCTCCTCTGTACTCTCTCTATTTTGTTGACATCCTTCCTATAATTAGGCGACCAAAATTGTACCCCATACTCCAGAATTGGCCTCACCAATGCCTTGTACAATTTTAACATTACATCCCAACTTCTATACTCAATGCTCTGATTTATAAAGGCCAGCACACCAAAAGCTTTCTTTACCACCCTATCTATATGAGATTCCACTTTCAGGGAACTGTGCACAGTCATTCCCAGATCCCTCTGTTCACCTGCATTCTTCAATTCCCTACCATTTACCATGTACGTCCTATTTTGATTTGTCCTGCCAAGATGTAGCACCTCACACTTATCAGCATTAAACTCCATCTGCCATCTTTCAGTCCACTCTTCCAACTGGCATAAATCTCTCTGTAGACTTTGAAAATCTACTTCATTATCCACAACCCCACCTATTTTAGTATAATCTGCATACTTACTAATCCAATTTACCACACCATCATCCAGATCATTGATGTACATGACAAACAACAGTGGACCCAACACAGATCCCTGTGTCACCTCACTAGTCACTGGCCTCCAACCTGACAAACAACCATCCACCATTACTCTCTGGCATCTCCCATTCAGCCACTGTTGAATCCATCTTGCTACTCCACCATTAATACCCAACCATTGAACCTTCTTAACCAACCTTCCATGAGGAACCTTGTCAAAGGCCTTACTGAAGTCCATATACAACATCCACTGCTTTACCCTCATCAATTTCCCGAGTAACCTCTTCAAAAAATTCAAGAAGATTAGTCAAACATGACCTTCCAGGCACAAATCCATGTTGACTGTTCCTAATCAGACCCTGTTTATCCAGATGCTTATATATATTATCTCTAAGTATCCTTTCCATTAATTTGCCCACCACTGACGTCAAACTAACAGGTCTATAATTGCTAGGTTTACTCTTAGGCCCCTTTTTAAACAATGGAACAACATGCGCAGTACGCCAATCCTCCAGCAATATTCCAATTTCTAATGACATAATTAAAAACCCCTTAAGAATTTTGTAAGTTTCTATAAGATCCCCCCTCAATCTTCTAAATTCTAGCGAGTACAAGCCATGCTTTCCCTATTGTTTAAAATCCTAAACAAAAGAATAAAATCTTGGAGTTGTAAGGTTTATACAAGGGTTTGAAATGCTTGTTTAAAAATAACTGACTGTACAACTAAAATTTTGCAGTTTGGACTAATATTTATCTTTAAAAAAAACACAGCTTTCTTTCAAATCTGGAAAGTTATTTTAGTGAGGCAAAATGTTCAATAAGGCAAGTAAACTAGAAATGTTGGCGGTTAGGTAATGTCACTCGAAGGTTTATCCGGTCTGATACCACAGATCTGAAGAAGGGTTCCAACCCGAAACATCACCTACTCCTTTCCTCCAGAGATGCTGCCTGACCTGCTGAGTTAATACTGCATTATATCTCTATCTTCTGTATATACCAGCAACATACGATCATGTGCTAGGAATAGAATTAGGTACTTCGGCCAATCAAGTCTACTCCGCCATTCAATCATGGCTGATCTGTCTCTCTCTCCGAACCCCATTCTCCTGCCTTCTCCCCATAACCCCTGCACTAATCAAGAATCTATCTATCTCTGCCTCCACAGCCTCCTGTGACAAAGAATTCCACAGATTCACCACCCTCTGACTAAAGAAATTCCTCCTCATCTCCTTCCTAAAAGAACGCCCTTCAATTCTGAGGCCATGAACTCCAGCCCTAGACTCTCCAACTAGTGGAAACATCCTGTCCACATCCATCTGCAGTTCCTTCCGACACCACAGATGCTAATGAGATGAATAATATGCAAGACCTTGGAAAATGAATCAGGATTTTGTAATTTAAACAATAAAATCTCACATATGGCAAGATCGCAACATTCCCAGACAGGCAAGAGATCTCAGACAAATGTTTGTGTAACTCAAAAGTGAAGATGCCGCAAATCATAAATAACAACAGAAATGCTGGTATACTCAGCAAGTCAGGCAGCATCTGCAGAAATGGGAGAGAACTGCATCCCCATTTCCCTTAACTCTGGTCAGCTTTAAGCAAATTCTCCTGCAATATTCAATTTAAATCCATTAGACAAGTGAATCATCGAACTGAGTTTGTGCTGAACTGCAATTTGCTGAACGTAGCAATTTGGAATATCTTGACCACCGCCCGTTGACCACGTAGAGTGACAGTCATACAGCATGGACACAGGCCCTTTGGCCCAACTTGCCCACGCCGACCAACATGTACCATCTACACTAGTCCCACCTGCCTACGTTTGGCCCATGTCACTCTAAACCTGTCTAACTGTTTCTTAAATGTTGTGATGGTAAGAAACAAGGAACTCAGTTTGAAGAAGTGTATTGATCTGAAATGTCATAAGGAATGGGAGTAGAATTAGGCCATTCAACCCATCAAGTCTACTCCACCATTCAATCATGGCTGATCTATCTCTCCATCCTAACCACATTCTCCTCCTTTCTTCCCATAACCCCCGACACCTGTATTGATCAAGAATCCATCTCTGCCTTAAAAATATCAGTTGACTTGGCCTCCACAGCCTTCCGTGGCAAAGAATTCCACAGATTCACCACCCTCTGACTAAAAAAAATTATCCTCATCTCCTTCCTAAAATAACATCCTTTAATTCTGAGGCTATAACTTCTAGTCCTAGACTCTCCAACGAGTGGAAACGTCCTCTCCACATCCACTCTATCCATGCCTTTCACTGTTCAGTATGTTTCAATGTGGTCCCCTCCCATTCTTCTAAACTCCAGCGAGCACAGGGTCAGAGCCGACAAATGCTCATCATAGGTTACCTACTCATGCCTGGGATCATTCTTGTAAACCTCCTCTGGAGGAGTGTAGGGTAGTGTTAGTGTGCGGGGTGATCGCTGGTGGGTGCGGACTGAGTGGGCTGAAGTGCCTGTTTTTTCTTCGCTGTATCTCTAAAGTAAGCCAGATGTGGAAAGGGGAATCTTTCTTGATTATGTAATGCCCATAGGTCACCCCAATTTGGTCACGATAAGCTTTCTAGACTCCAGGGAAAATAGGCCCAGGCTGTCCGCCCTCCTCATATAACTCAAACCTTCCAGACCCGGTAACATCTCGTTAATCTTTTTTGCATCTTTTTCAGTTCAATTATGCTCTTCCTATAGTGGGGATACCAGAACCGTATGCAGCACTCAATGAAGTACTCCACAGTACTCCAAATGAAGCCTTACCAATGTCCTGTACAGCTGTAACATGACATCCCAACTTCCCTGTGTGAGAAAGAACTGCAGATGCTGGTTTAAATCGAAGGTAGACACAAAATGCTGGAGTAACTCAGCGGGACATGCAGCATCTCTGGAGAGAAGGAGTAGGCGGCGCGACTCTCGTCAGCAGCGGCCTCTGCAGTCCGTCTGCGTTTTTATTATTTTATGTCTATGTTTTTATGTAGTTTTTGTTATTTTTGTTGGGGTATGTGTGTGGGGGGGTGGGGGTGGTGTGTGGGGGGGAGGGGGTAACTTTTAAATCTCTCCCTGCACGGGAGACCCGACCTTTTCTTTGTCGGGTCTCCGTTGTCGTTGGGGCTGCAACGAGGAGCGGCCTCCAACAGGAAGACCGGGAGCTCTGGTGCCGACTACTCACCTCACCGTCGCGGAGCTGGCCGAGTCCGGAGCGGGTGGAGCTGTGGTGGACGCTGCTGCGACCCGACCCCCGGAGATTCGGTGGCTGCAACTGCGGGTTTGGCGGACGGTAACACCGGGAGCCCGCGGGTCCCTGGAGGGAGACCGCTTTTCGGGGCTTCCGCAGCTGCGACTTCTCCCGCCCGAGTTGCGAGGTTGAAGAGCACCTGGAGCGGGGCCTTACAGCACCGCCCCGCGCGGCTTGGAATGGCGGCGGGTCTCTGCGAGCGCACGCCGGGGGCTCTAACATCAAGACCCGGTGTGCGACCTTGCATCACCCGGCGTGGCTTTAATGGCCACGGGACAATTGCCATCGCCCGCCGGGGGCTTTGACTTTGACTTTGACTCTGACATCGGGGGGGAGAGTGCAGTGGAGAGATAAGTTTTTTTGGCCTTCCATCACAGCAATGTGATGGATGTTTATGTAAATTATGTTGTGTCTTGGGTCTATTTGTTTGTAATGTATGGCTGCAGAAACGGCATTTCGTTTGGACCTCAAGGGGTCCAAATGACAATAAATTGAATTGTATTGTATTGTATAATTGTATTGAATGGGCGACATTTTGCGTCTGAAGAAAGGGTCTCGATCCAAAACGTCCCCCATTCCTTCTCTCCAGAGATGCTGCCTGTCCCGCTGAGTTACTACTTCTCTAATATATATGCCGATGAAAACAAGCGACTTCACCACTCCATCTACGTCTGTCTTATAGAAATATATAACATTCTTAATGGATTGGACAGGCTAGATGCAGGAATAATGTTCCCGATGTTGGGGGGAGTCCAGAACCAAGGGTCACAGTTTAAGGGGTAGGCCGTTTAGGACTGAGATGAGGGAAAACTTTTTCACCCAGAGAGTTGTGAATCTGTGGAACTCTCTGTCATATAAGGCAGTGGAGTCCACATTTCACTGGATGTTTTTAAGAGAGAGGTAGGGCTAACGGAATCAAGGGATATGGGGAAAAACTCTGTACGGGGTACTGATTTTGGATGATCAGCCATGATCATATTGAACAGCGGTGCTGGCTCGAAGGGCTGAATGGCCTACTTCTGCACCTATTTTCTATGTTTCTATGATTCATCAAACTATGTATCTAAAGGTACACAAAATTGCTGGGGAAACTCAGCGGGTGCAGCAGCATCTATGGAGCGAAGGAAATAGGCGACGTTTCGGGCCAAAACCCTTCTTCAGACTGTATCTAAACCCTTGTGGCTCTCTGGTTCTCAAAGGCCCGAGCCATTTACCATGTTAGTCCCACCTTGGAAGGGGAACAGGAGAGTGTTGAAGTTAAGGAGAGATTGGCCTGGGGGTGGGGGGGAACAGTGTACCATGGTCAGAGCTACAGAGATTTATCGGTTCAGGACACAGGCAAAATCAATGCACAGTAAATGAGACATTATAATTCTGTGCTGCATTGTTGGAGGTTTATAATGGAAACAGAAAAGTAATTCTGAAACAAAAGATTTGGACATGATTTATGAATCAAAGAAGTGGTCTGCGAAATGTACACATATTTTGTATGACTAAGTGCGGCCCTTTATCCAAGCCTCTACCCAGAGGCTGGAAGTTGATGGATATCACTCGAATATTTATTTAATTTTTCTGCATTTGAGCACGTCCGGGAGGGTATGCCAAAGCTTCAAGCACACTTCCAGTTAAGCAGGAATTAGCTGTTGATTACTTCAGTCAAGCCTCTTAAAATAATCTACTCCAAAAAAAAGATAAAGCTGGCTTTAGCAGGAATGAAACCTTCCTCGCCATGAAAATGAATTGAAACCAACACACATGGATATTAAGGAGATACAGTGCCCTCCATAATGTTTGGGACAAAGACCCATCATTTATTTATTTGCCTCTGCACTCCACAATTTGAGATTTGCAATAGAAAAAAATCACATTTGGTTAAAGTGCAGATTGTCAGATTTTATTAAAGGGTATTTATATACATTTTGGTTTCACCATGTAGAAATTACAGCTGTGTTTATACATAGCCCCCCATTTCAGGGCACCATAATGTGTGGGACACATGGCTTCTCAGGTGTGTTTAATTGCCTCCTTAATGCAGGTATAAGAGAGCTCTCAGCACCTAGTCTTTCCTCCAGTCTTTCCATCACCTTTGGAAACTTTTATTGCTGTTTATCAACATAAGGACCAAAGTTGTGCCAATGAAAGTCAAAGAAGCCATTATGAGAATGAGAAACAACAATAAAACTGTTAGAAACATCAGCCAAACCTTAGGCTTACAAAAATCAACTGTTTGGAACACTATTAAGAAGAAAGGGAGCACTGGTGAGCTTTCTAATCGCAAAGGGACTGGCAGGCCATGGAAGACCTCCACAGCTGATGACAGAATAATTCTCTCTATAATAAAGAAAAACCCCAAACACATGTCCGACAGATCAGAAACATTTTTCAGGAATCAGGTGTGGATTTGTCAATGACCACTGTCTGCAGAAGACTTCATGAACAGAAATACAGAGGCTACACTGCAAGATGCAAACCACTGGTTAGTTGCAAAAACAGGATGGCCAGGTTACAGCTTGCCAAGAAGTACTTAAAAGAGCAACCGCAGTTCTGGAAAAAGATCTTGTGGACAGATGTGATGAAGATTAATTTGTGTCAGAGTGATGGCAAGAGCAAATTATGGAGGAGAGAAGGAACTGCCCAAGATCCAAAGCATACCACCTCATCTGTGAAACACAGTGGTGGGGGTGTTATGGCCTAGACATGTATGGCTGCTGAAGGCACTGGCTCACTTATCTTCATTGATGATACAACTGCTGACGGTAGTAGCATAATGAATTCTGAAGTGTATTGACACATCCTATCTGCTCAAGTTCAAACAAATGCCTCAAAACTCATTGGCCGGCGGTTCATTCTACAGCAAGACAATGATCCCAAACATACTGCTGAAGCAACAAAGGAGTTTTTCAAAGTTTTTCTACATTCTAATTCTACCTGCTGTAATTTCTACATGGTGAAACCAAAATGTATAAAAAATAGCCTTTATTAAAATCTGACAATGTGCACTTTAAGCACATGTGATTTTTCCTACTACAAATTGTGAAGTACAGAGGCAAATAAAGAAATGATGGGTCTTTGTCCCAAACATTATGGAGGATACTGTATGAACCCAAAGCTCATCATATTAAATGCCTTATTCTTTTACTTCCTCCGTTCTAGTTTCCTTCAATACTGTACCAGTTCTTAACACATGCCCTTTTCTCTAGCTGAGCGTGTACATGACCTCAGCTCCCCTTCCCTTACTCTTTCCATTTATCTATCTTCTCTCTGTCGCTATGTCCACCCCTCACTCCCCCACCTCCTTCCATTTGCCCATCAACCTCTCCTCATCTGTGTCCACCTATCACCTTGTGGCTCTGAAGTTAGACACAAAATGCTGGAGTAACTCAGTGGGTCAGGCAGCATCTCTGGAGAAAAAAAAGTGACGTTTCGGGTGGAGACCCTTCTTCAGACTGTTAGCTTGTACCTCAGCCCTGCTCCTCGCCTCTTTATATTCGCTATCACCCATTTGCACATTCAGTCCTGATACAGGCTCTCGTCTTAAAACATTAACCACCCTCCTTGCCTCCGCGGATGCTGCCTGACATGCTGAGTTCTTCCATGGTTTGTTATTTTGATCCAAATCCCAGCATCTGCAGTCCCTTGTGACTCCTCACTCTTCCTTCCATCTCCCCCTTCCTGCATCAATATAGCAATGAATTATAGACTGGGCCACAGACCCCTCTGAGACCACAGACTAGAAGGTCGTAAGGTCATAAGTGATAGGAGCAGAAATAGGCCATTCGGTCCATCAAGTCTACCCCACCATTCAATCATGGCTGCTCTCTCTCTCCCTCCTAACCCCATTCTCCTGCCTTCTCACCATAACCTCTGACAGCTGTACCAATCAAGAATCTATCTCTTCCTTAAAAATATCCATTGACTTGGCCTCCACAGCCTTCTGTGACAAAGAGTTCCACAGATTCACCACCTTCTAAAACAATTCCTCCTCATCTCCTTTCATAAGGAATGTCCTTTAATTCTGAGGCTATGACCTCTAGTCCTTGACTCTCCCACTAGAGGAAACATCCTCGCCACATCCACTCTATCCAAGCCTTTCACTATTTTGTAATTTTCAATGAGGTTCCCCCCCACCCCCCCTCCCTCATCCTTCTAAACTCCAGCGAGTACAGGCCCAGTGCACTCAAACGCTCATCATACATTAAGAGGTGAAAGAAACAAATTGTCATTCAGTGACATTACCACCACCAAGTCCATCAACACTGAAGTCCTGAGGATCACCACTGACGAGAAACCTAACTGGAAGAACCATGGAAACACTGCGGGTGTAAGAGGAGGCCAGTGGTTGGGATTCTGCCTATTTGCTCTTCAATCCATTTGCTTATGAATGGTTATGCCCCCGACCATCAAAGTAGCAGTTTGTAACATCTTGCTACACCTCAGTTACTTCAATAGCACCTCCAAAACCTGCAGTTATTAGGCAACTGAACCATCCTACCAACAACTAGAGAGCAGTCCTGAGCCACACTCTACCTCATTGGAGACCCTCAGACTATCTTTCATTACATAACTGGACTTTATCTTGCACTAAACGTCATTCATGTTATTCCCTTTATCGTGTATTCGCACACAGTGGATGGCTCGATTGTAATCATGTCTTGTCTTTCCTCTGACTAGTTCGCACGCAGCAAAGGCTTTTCACTGTACACGTGACAATAAACTAAACTCAAACTCAACCTCCACAAACAAGAAGTACAACGGGCAGCACGGTGGCGCAGCAGTAGAGTTGCTGCCTTACAGTACCAGCGACCCGGGATCGATCCCGACTATGGGCGTTGTCTGTACGGAGTTTGTACGTTCTCCCCGTGACCTGCATGGGTTTTCCCCGAGAACTTTGGTTTCCTCCCACACTCCAAAGATGTATAGGTTTGCAGGTTAATTGACTTTGTAAAATTGTAAATTGTCCCTAGTGTGTGTAGGATAGTTTTAGTGTGCGGAGATCGCTGGTCGGCATGGACTCGGTGGGCCGATGGGCCCGTTTCCACTCTGTATCTGTAAACCAAACTAAACTAGAACATTGTGTATGAAGGAACTGCAGATGCTGGTTTAAACCACAGATGGACACAAAATGCTGGAGTAACTCAGCAGGACAGGCAGCATCTCTGGAGAGAAGGAACTCGCCAACAGGTTTCCCTCCAATTCACATTACACCTTGACTAGGAAGATGTCAGTTTTTTTTTGATCATTGGGTCTAAATATTGGAACTTTCCAATAGACAGTGTTGGACTACAAGAACTGTAGCAGCTGGAAATAGGCAACTCATCATCTCCTCCTCAAGGCCAATTAAGGAAGAACAATAAACAGACACTTTGCCAGCAAGAGTGGACAAACAAAGGAAGAATAGGCACTGGTTGGGCAGAGAGGGAGGTGCGATGTATTGTTGAATCACGATGAAAAGAATTAGCCTCCAAGGCAAGTAAAACAAAACTAGCAAAAATGTGAAACTCTACAGGGAAAATAAATAACTTGCATATAAAAGTTTGGCTGGGCTTGCCTCGCATGCAACTAATGTGTATATACCTACCTTTTGGGAATTAGACTTAAGCGAGTCCATTTTGAAAGCTGTTTATCCTCATGGGAAATTGGTCAAAACCAAAAATATTATGTAGGATGCCAGGAATGTTACTGTGATGTTTGATAACTCTGTTTTTCTCTGGGGGAAAGTATCTGCGAATAATTATTTCGAATTACAAGCAGATTTATACTTCATCCCGCACACAGGAAGAAGCACACGAGAGAGAGAGAGAGAGTGAGTTTACAGGAGGATCCTTTGTTCAGGAGCTGGCATCCATTATTATTTTCCTGTGTATTGTGGTTGATCAATGGAACATGAGCCCAGTTCTTTTCTATTGCTACTGAGTGTGCCTGGGTCAGATGCAGGTTAAAAGTTCTTTCATCCTGCCCCCAGAAGGTGTCAAGTAATTGCAAACACTGGAGGACAATCCCCATTTCAAGAGCATGCCTCTTCCCCAGGCATCTTTTACGGCCTTTACTAAGTGACCAATTTAGTGCCATTATGAGCTGTTTTTTGCTTGCATCTGCATCCCTTTTGTTATTTAATTACTCATCCTCTTGTCACAGACCTACCCCTTTAGTTCTGCAGCCCACCCCTCCTACTCCTCTGGCTCGGTGATTGCATAGACACTGTTCCTTCTCTTAATCAATTATCTACAATGACGGAGGTTCGTTGAAACATTTCCCGCATAACAGTAGTGGCCATTTTTCAAAAGTACATCATGAACTGCAAAGTACCTGCAGACGGTCTGTGATGTGACGGAATATGTGATTCTGTTATATTCTGTTTGTAGTTTGTTTGTTTGTTTGTTTGTTTGTCTTTTTGCACAAAGTGCGCGAGCATTGCCACTTTTCATTTCACTGCACATCTCGTATGTGTATGTGATGAATAGACTTGACTTGACTTGACTTGACTTCAGACGGTCTGAGCTAGCGAAAGGTGTGTTGTTAATGCAAGATCTTTCTAAGTGTACTCATGGATACGGTAACATGGAGGCTGTGTGGGATAGGACCACAATCTATGGTTCTTCCGCCACTGGACATTGAAGGATGGATGGAGCCCGGTGTAGGTAACTCTCAAACAAGGGAAAGGACATCAACCCAGGGGGGGCCACGGGTGGGAATGGCATGTTGTTTTAACTTGAGGCGAACACTACTAGAGTCATCCAGCAAGGGAACAGGTCCGTCTGCCCAATTTGTCCATGCTGACCAAAGTGCACCACCTGCACTACAAACAAACTTTGTCCCATATTGTTCGGCACGGACTTGTAGGGCCGAGATGGCCTGTTTCCGTGCTGTAATTGTTATATGGTTATATGGTTATATATCCCTCTAAACCTTTCCGATCATGCTGAATTGTTGTAAAAATCACCTGATTCACTAATGCTCTTTAAGGAGGTGATTTCCCATCCTGACCTGGTCTAAACTATCTATTGCTCTTCACCCACAAATGACATTGACTCTTAATTACCTCCTTGGCACAGAAGAGGCAATAAGGAGGCACGGTAAATGCTGGCAACTTCCATATCCCATCACTGAATACATTTTAAAACCTCAATGTAATTTTTCTAATGTACACACTTTTTTATCTTCGTTTAGAGATACAGCATGGAAACAGGTCCTTCGGCCCACGGAGTCCACACTATCCTACAAAGCATGGACAATTTTACCAAAGCCCATTAACCTACATAGACACAAAATGCTGGAGTAACTCAGCAGGACAGGCAGCATCTCTGGAGAGAAGGAACGGGTGACGTTTCGGGTTGAGACCCTTCTTCAGACTGAAGAATGCAGAGAGATTCCTTCTCTCCAGATATGCTGCCTGTCCCGCTGAGTTATTCCAGCATTTTGTGTCTATCTTTGATTTTAACTAGTATCTGCAGTTTCCGAACATATCCAACAAACATGTACATCTTTGGAGTGTGGGAGGAAACCGGAGCTCCCGGAGAAAACCCACGCAGGTCACGGGGAGAATGTACAAACTCCGTACAGACAGCACCTGCAGTCAGGATTGAACCTGGCGCTACAAGGCAGCAACTATGCGCCACCGTACTGCCCCATGTTTCATTCTCGGCAGATGCTGCTGGGTCTGCCGAGTTTTGCCAGAATTTTTATCTTGTTATTTTAGTAGCAACCTGTGTTGAATTAAGTGCTGTTTTGTCCTGTATATTTATTACATTCTGGCTTTGTAGCTGCCAAAGTGATTTTTATGTTATTATTTGGTGCTTGCACTAAACATTATTCACGTTATTCCCTTTATCATGTCAAGGGATGATGTACACTGTGTACACAATGGATGGCTCGATTGTAACTGTATGTATGTTACAATACTTACCTTCAGCGGCGCTGCAGTTCTGACACTGGCCGTGTGCGCGCCTTTGACGCCTTTGAGGGGGGCGGGGGGGGTGTTAAAATGTGTTTTTTTCTCCTGCCTGCTGGAGTTTTATTTTCTCCGGCTGCAGCGTATGCTGAAGATTTTTGTTTTAATCATCTGACAATTTCAGCGCTGGAGTAAACTAAAAAGCCGCTTCTAATGCCGTGAACGCCGACAACGGGGACGGATTTCAGGTACGGGACAGTTAAAGGAAAGCCGTTTATTTTACATATAAACGTGCTTCTTAGGATGACCTTAATCCACATTTTACATTGCGAAAAGGTGATTTAGGCCCCATATGAACCGGCAGTGTTTGTCCTGCCGATATGGGGTTTAAATTCACCGCAACCGCAACGTTCCAATTGATCGCGTTCCACAAAATCCCTCTCGCAAGATGATTAAAATTGCCATTAATTTACATGCATTAAAAACTAAATTCCTTCCATTTGTTCTATAAATTCATGACAATGAGATTTAAAAATCATGTTATATTGTGAATTCTTGTGTGAATGTTATTTGGACACTTAGGCTATTTAAAAATGTTAATCTTTTCTTAAGAAATAGATAGATGTTTTGATCTAGTAATTGAATTTTGTAATTAGCTACAATTGGGTAACTAACTAATTATATGCTTTAATTTCAGGTCATCCAAGTAAGATTATTTTATATTTGTTTCAGAATGCTTCAATCTATAATAACTGAAACATTCTTTCAGTTCTCTTAATTTTTAAGAAAGTTATGGGCTTTTGCCTGTCCTCGATCACAGCTTTTGTGTTAAGTCAATGGAAAAGCAATAGGGAACAAGATGCTAATTTCCGAGTATGAAAATGGCCATAACTTTTTTTAATACTGAAGATATGAAAGTGAATTAGGTGTCAAATTAAGCTTTATAACCATATAACCATATAACAATTACAGCACGGAAACAGGCCTACAAGTCCGTGCCGAACAATTATTTTCCCCTAGTCCCACCTGCCTGCACTCAGACCATAACCCTCCATTCCCTTCTCATCCATATGCCTATCCAATTTATTTTTAAATGATACCAACGAACCTGCCTCCACCACTTCCACTGGAAGCTCATTCCACACCGCTACCACTCTCTGAGTAAATAAGTTCCCCCCTCATGTTACCCCTAAACTTCTGTCCCTTAATTCTGAAGTCATGTCCTCTTGTTTGAATCTTCCCTACTCTCAATGGGAAAAGCTTGTCCACGTCAACTCTGTCTATCCCTCTCATCATTTTAAAGACCTCTATCAAGTCCCCCCTTAACCTTCTGCGCTCCAGAGAATAAAGACCTAACTTATTCAACTTTTCTCTGTAACTTAGTTGCTGAAACCCAGGCAACATTCTAGTAAATCTCCTCTGTACTCTCTCTATTTTGTTGACATCCGTCCTATAACTGGGCGACCAAAATTGTACACCATACTCCAGAATTGGTCTCACCAATGCCTTGTACAATTTTAACATTACATCCCAACTTCTATACTCAATGCTCTGATTTATAAAGGCTAGCATACCAAAAGCTTTCTTTACCACCCTATCTATATGAGATTCCACCTTCAGGGAACTATGCACAGTTATTCCTGGATCCCTATGTTCAACTGCATTCCTCAATTCGCTACCATTTACCATGTACGTCCTATTTTGATTTGTCCTGCCAAGATGTAGCACCTCACACTTATCAGCATTAAACTCCATCTGCCATCTTTCAGCCCATTCTTCCAAATGACCTAAATCTCTCTGTAGACTTTGGAAAAACTACTTCATTATCCACAACACCACCTATCTTAGTATCATCTGCATACTTACTAATCCAATTTACCACACCTTCATCCAGATCATTGATGTACATGACAAACAACAGTGGACCCAACACAGATCCCTGAGGCACCCCACTAGTCACCTGCCTCCAACCTGACAAACAGCCATCCACCATTACTCTCTGGCTTCTCCCATTCAGCCACTGTTGAATCCATCTTGCTACTCCTGCATTTATACCCAACAATTGAACCTTCTTAACCAACCTTCCATGAGGAACCTTGTCAAAGGCCTTACTAAAGTCCATATAGACAACATCCACTGCTTTACCCTCATCAATTTCCCTAGTAACCCCTTCAAAAAATTCCAGAAGATTAGTCAAACATGACCTTCCAGGCACAAATCCATGTTGACTGTTCCTAATCAGACCCTGTTTATCCAGATGCTTATATATATTATCTCTAAGTATCTTTTCCATTAATTTGCCCACCACTGAAGTCAAACTAACAGGTCTATAATTGCTAGGTTTACTCTTAGAACCCTTTTTAAACAATGGAACAACATGCGCAGTACGCCAATCCTCGGGCACTATTCCTGTTTCTAATGACATTTGAAATATTTCTGTCATAGCCGCTGCTATTTCTACACTAACTTCCCTCAATGTCCTAGGGAATATCCTGTCAGGACCTGGAGACTTATCCACTTTTATATTTTTCAAAAGTGTCAGTACTTCTTTTTTTTTGAATCTCATAGTATCCATAGCTACTCTACTAGTTTCCCTTACCTCACATAATTCAATATACTTCTCCTTGGTGAATACCGAAGAAAAGAAATTGTTTAATATCTCCCCCATCTCTTTTGGCTCTACAGATAGCTGTCCACTCTGTCTCTCTAATGGACCAATTTTATCCCTCTTTATCCTTTTGCTATTAATATAGCTGTAGAAACCCTTTGGATTTACTTTCACCTTACTTGCCAGAGCAACCTCATATCTTCTTTTAGCCTTTCTAATTTCTTTCTTAAGATTCTTTTTACATTCCTTATACTCCTCAAGCACCTCATTTACTCCATGCTGCCTATAATTATTGTAGATCTCCCTCTTTTTCCAAACCGTGTCCAATTTCCCTTGAAAACCAGGGATCTTTCCAATTTTCACTATTTCCTTTCAACTGAACAGGGACAAAAGATTCTGTACTCTTAAAATTTCCCCTTTAAATGTCCTCCATTTCTCTTCTACATCCTTCCCATAAAACAAAATGTCCCAATTCACTCCTTTTAAATCATTTCGCATCTCATCAAAGTTAGCCTTTCTCCAATCAAAAATCTCAACCCTAGGTCCAGTTCTGACCCTCTCCATAATGATATTGAAACTAATGGTATTGTGATCACTGGACCCGAAGTGCTCCCCTACGCATACCTCCGCCACCTGACCTGTCTCATATCCTAACAGGAGGTCCAGCACTGCCCCTCCTCTAGTAGGTACCTCTATGTATTGCTGCAAAAAACTATCCTGCACACATTTTACAAACTCCAAACCATCCAGCCCATTTACAGAATGTGTTTCCCAGTCTATGTGTGGAAAATTGAAATCTCCCACAATCACTACCTTGTGCTTACTACTAATATCTGCGATCTCCTTACATATTTGCTCTTCCAATTCTCGCTCCCCATTTGGCGGTCTATAATACACCCCTATAAGTATTGCTACACCTTTCCCACTTCTCAGTTCCACCCAAATAGCCTCCCTAGACGAGCCCTCCAATCTATCCTGCCAAAGCACTGCTGTAATATCTTCCCTGACAAGCAATGCAACACCTCCACCTCTTGCCCCTCCAATTCTATCACACCTGAAGCAACGAAATCCTGGAATATTTAGTTTCCAATCACAGTCCTCCTGCAACCATGTTTCACTGATCGCCACAACTCATACTTCCAGGTGTCAATCCAGGCTCTAAGCTCATCCACCTTTCTTACAATGCTCCTAGCATTAAAATATACACATTTAAGAAATCCACCGCCTCTTATTCTCTGTTTATTTCCTCTTTCTCCCCTAGATTTTGGGTCCGAGTGCTTCCCTTCTCTGCCTCACCCTCTGTCTACTAGCTTTCTCTATTTGAGTCCCTCCCCCCAACCCTTCTAGTTTAAAGTCTCCCCAGTAGCCTTTGCAAATCTCCCCGCCAGGATATTGGTCCCCTTCGGGTTCAAGTGCAACCCATCCTTTCTGTACAAGTCCCACCTTCCCCAAAAGAAGTCCCAATGATCCAGAAACTTGAATCCCTGCCCTCTGCACCAGTCTTTCAGCCACGCATTTATCCTCCACCTCCCTCCATTCCTGCTCTCACTGTCGCGTGGCACAGGCAGTAATCCAGAGATTGTTATTTTTTTGGTCCTTTTCCTTAACTCTCCTCCCAACTCCCTAAATCCTCCCTTCAGGACCTCTTCCCTTTTTTTACCTATGTCATTGGTACCTATATGTGCCACGACCTCAGGTTCCTCTCCCTCTGATTTCAGGATATCTTGGACGCGTTGAGACACGTCCGAGACCCTGGCACCAGGGAGGCAGACTACCATCCGGGTCTCCCGACTGCGTCCACAGAATCGCCTATCCGACCCCCTAACTATAGAGTCCCCAATCACTATTGCCCTCCTCTTTTTATCCATACCTTTCTGAGCAACAGGGCCGGTCTCTGTGCCGGAGGCCCAGCCGCTGTCGCTAACCCCGGGCAGGCTGTCCCCCCCAACCGTACTCAAACAGGAGTACTTATTTTCAAGGTGTACAGACACTGGGGTACTCACTCGTCCCTGCCTCTGCCCCTTGCCCTTCCTAAGCGTGACCCACATGTCTCTCTCCCGTGGTTTTGGAGTGACCACCTCCCTATAACTCCTCTCTCTGACCTCCTCACTCTCCCTGACCAGACAGTGGTCATCGAGCTGCTGCTCCAGGTTCCTAATACGGTCCCTAAGGAGCCCCATCTCGATGCACCTGGCGCAGATGTGGACGTCTGGAGGGCTATCCGACTCCATGACCTCCCACATCTGACATCCAGAACAGTAAACTGCCCTGGCCGTCATTCTCCCGCCTTACCCTGGACACAATACAAGTACAACACAATACAAACTGCGGGGAGAAATCAGCAGGGATCTGACTCACAATCAGCTGCTCCCTCTTGTCCTTTAAACTGTACCTTTATCTGATGGAATAAATTGCAGGACTTGATTTTTAAAATCTCAAAATTTTGTAACATTGCTAGTAACTGTGTATTTTCTTTCCGCGCACTGGTTAGCACGCAACCAAAGCTTTTCACTGTACCTCGGTGCACGTGACACTAAACTAAACTCAACTAAACTAACCTGGACTCACTTATTGGCAATTCCAAATGCCTTGGGGAAGTTGGTGGGACTTTTATGTGAGGAGCAGCAACGAGATGCTTTGCAAGACCTCATCAAAGGAGATTCTGACCCAGTCATGCTGTGTATGATTGGAACCACGTGTAGGTCAGATCAGGTGGAGATGGCAAGTTTCCTCTCCTAAAGTTCATTAATAAACTTGCCAACTAACAGAGGTTTTGCAACAGCCCAGCAATTTCTTGTAGTCACTACTCCTGCTGTTAATCCCCCAAATTACCAGACTAATTGAACTCATACATGCATACAAAAATCACAGCAGGCAATAACATGGCTGGCTCATCAAGAGCCATGTCAAGTTGACCCCACAGTACTCCCCAAGTGAGGTTTGCATCTGCCAGGTTGGAGTTTGAACCTGGGGTGTTTAGTTCATTACTAACAAGAACAACAAGCACTTGTGTCCTTCCTCTAATGGGGGCAAAAACAGCCCGAGGGATTCCAGTGCTATAATCAATACACAATCATATCGTATATGTCCCACGGGAAGTTGCTTAGTCAAGAGAAATGACTTCCTGCTCATTAGTGTCAACAGTGACTCAGCGGGCAGCACAACGATGCAACCCAGGGAACACGCAAGAACAAGACCATAACAAATCTGGGCACTCCAATGGTGAAATGAGGGCTTGGGGGTGCAAATGCTTGAGATTTTACTCCTCAGGGTTACACGGCAAGAAATCGGAATCGCTTAGAGATAGAGTCAAACACAGGCAAATGAGACCGGCTTAGATGGGCATGTGGGCAGCATGGACAAATTGGGCCAAAGGTCCTGTTTCCATGCTGCATGACTATGCAACTCTGAGGAAGTTTATAAGTGATTGGAGCAGAATTAGGCCATTTGGCCCATCAAGTCTACGCCGGCATTTAATTATGGCTGATCCATCTTTCCCTCTCATCCTCATTCTCCTGCCTTCCCCCCCATAAATTCTGACACCCGTCTGAATCAAGAATCTATCTATCTCTGCCTTAAAAATATCCTTTGACTTGGCCTCCGCAGCCTTCTGAGGCAATGAGTTCCGCAGATTCACCACCCTCTAAAGGAATTCCTCCTCATCTCCTTCCTAATGGAACGTCCTTTAATTCTGAGGCTATGACCTCTGGTCCCAGACTCGCCCACTAGTGGAAACATCCTCTCCACATCCACTCTATTTAGGAAAGAGGCTCTTTGGCCAACTTATCCAATCCCTTCAAAGTTGCCGACCTGAGTCTGGCACATTTGCTTGTATTTGGTCCATTTCCAACCTTTCCTATTCAAGTACCTGCCTATTTGTTTGTCAAACATTATAATTGTACCTACGTCTACAATTTCCTCTGGAATTTCGTTCCAAATACCTACCAAGATTATACCCACCTACCTATGTGAAAATATTGCTCTTCGAGTTTTTGTTCAATCTTGCCCCTCTCACATTAAACCTATGCCCTCTTGTTTTAAACACCTCCATCCTGGGAAAAAGACCTATGACCTGTCGCTTTAACACTGCCCCTCGTGATTTTATATACTACTGTAAGAGCTCCCCTCAGCTTCATAGTTGGATGGATCACAGATGGATGAAGATAATCCCACAGTCCCATCTCATTGAAGAGCAGAGAAGAATTCCTTTGTCATTGCACTTCAAGCTGAACGTTGAGCCATAATGACATTGGTGTTTGCGGTGTCTTGGTGCAGTTAAAGTGGGCAAACCCATTTCCTCCGAAAAGGAGCTTCATCTGGTTGTCTTGATGCCATGGAGACGGCAGACTGTATGTATTTGTTTTAATCCGAGGCAATAACAGATCAACTTTGCCACACGGGGCATCATTTGCAATTTACAAAAAAGAAACGGAGTACTCGAGTACTTGGATCAGGCAGTAAGTTTGGAAAACATGGATAGGTGATGTTTCAGATCGGGACCCTTCTTCAGACTGATTGTGGTAGGGGGTGTTATCAACCTCCAATTGTAATAACCCCCTACCACAACCAGTGTGATGGAGGGTCCCGAGTAGAAACATTGCCTATCCATGTTTTCCAGAGATGCTGCCTGACCTGCCGAGTTACTCTTTTTTTTTTTGCAGAACATTCTCACGTCTTGGACGTGCAGCAGGGTGGCGCAGCGGTAGAGTTGCTGCTTTACAGCGCCAAAGGCCCAGGTTCAGATCCTGCCTATGGGTGCTGCCTGTACAGAGTTTGTACGTTCTCTCCGTGACCGCGTGGGTTTTCCCCGGGTGCTCCGGTTTCCTCCCACACTCCAAAGGCGTACAGGTTCATAGGTTCACAAGAATGCTGGAGAAACTCAGCGGGTGCAGCAGCATCTATGGAGCGAAGGAAATAGGCAATGTTTCGGGCCGAAACCCTTCTTCAGACGTTGCCTATTGCCCGAAACGTTGCCTATTTCATTCACTCCATAGATGTTGCTGTACCCGCTGAGTTTCTCCAGCATTTTTGTGTACCTTCGATTTTCCAGCATCTGCAGTTCCTTCTTAAACAGGTTCATAGGTTATTTGGCTTCTGTAAATTGTCCCTAGTGCGTAGGATAGAACCAGTGTAAGGGAATTGGTGGGCCAAAGTGCACTGTATCTCTAAACTAAACTAAATCTGCAGTTCATTGTGTCTTATTTTCAACATTCTCTTGAGGTCTGAGTAATGTCAAACTCTTAGAACATTATTCAATCATATTTCATACACTTTTACTGCATGGGAGTTCATCATTTCGATAAAGTGAACACACTGCCTCTGGTACAAGTGACGTTTTGCTATCCCAGAAAACATCTCTCACAGATATTCAGATTACCTTTAAGTGAGCTGTATATTTGCTTTGCAATGTAAACATTGTTGAACTGTCTCAATGTTGAGGATTATGTGCTTCCACCATAGAAACATTTCAATAAAGCAGCTTTTGTGTGTGGTTTTCAAGTTTTCACAAGAGTAATCTTGTCACACCATAAAAACTCCATTTAATAAAATCAACAGCATAGGAAAACAACTTTCACCTCCTATGTAAAGAAGTGATTTTATCAGGAACCTACAGGCGTTGACGCTCTAAGAGCCTGAACTATGCTTTTTTTCAAACCCCCCCCCCCACCCCCACCCATCCTCTTCCCCTCTCTAATTTATCACTATTTCTGCTTCAAGAGACAAACTCTCAGCAGCTGGGGAAGCCTCTTGTGCTCAGAAATTCCTTGCAGTGTTCCAGTGGTGAAGCAAAATAAACAGTGCTTCATCTAAACAAACAGATCAGGAACAACAGAGGTGCTATCAACCAGGGTTATCACAGCTGGGATAGTCATTATTAACGGAGCGAGTCTCAAGTGATGGCCTAATCTTTCCTTTAAGAAGACCCGATACACATTTTGAGTTAATTCTTTGAGTATTTGAGTTAAGGTCGGGGCTTCCAGGCAGTGTACCAATTCTGGCGCATTGTCTCGCTGAAGTGCAGGAAATGCCGACTTTGGACTTGTTGTGTAGTGCCTGTGGGGATCGACCTCCATTAAGGAGTGGGGGTGTTTACGTGGAATGTGCCCGCATTAAAAAGGTATTGGAGAGACAGCGTGAGCAAAGTTTAACAGAGTGACAGAGACAACTGCTGCTGCATCTGTTCCTCTCATTACTAAGATGCTGGGATGAATTTTAAAACTCTCATCCCGGTTTTCAACTCCTTCTGTGGACTTTCCCCTCCTTCACCTTGTAATCCCTTCTACCCCAAGGAATCGATTCTCCTCCAATTCTGGCATCTTGTTCCCCTCCGAATTTAATCACTCCGCCATTGGCAGTAACTTTGGAAGTTATTTTTTACAAATTCCTCCCTGAACCTCTCGTCTCACTTTTCTCCTTTAAGAGGGGAGGAAGGAACTCATTGAAAACTTACCGAATAGTGAAGGGCCTGGATAGAGTGGATGTGGAGAGGATGTTTCCACGAGTGGGAGAGTCTACGTCTGGAGGCCATAGCCTCAGAATGAAAGGACGTACCTTTAGAAAGGAGATGAGGAGGAATTTCTTTAGTCAGAGGGTGGCGAATCTATGGAATTCACTGTGGAGGCCAAATCAGTGGATAGTTTTAAAACGGAGATTGACAAAATCTTGATTAGTGCCAGGGGTTATGGGGATGAAAGCAGGAGAATGGGGTTGGGAGGGAAAGATAGACAAGCCATGATTGAATGGTGGAGTAGACTTGATGGGCCGAATGGCCTAACTCTGCTCCTAGAACGTATGAACTTATGAAGATACTTCTTTGACCAAGTGTTTGGTCATACGAGCGTATGGAACAGGAGCAGGTGTAAGCCAATCAACCTCTCAAGCCTGTTCTACTATTAAGACAATGGCTGATCCACTCTTGGCCTGAACACCATAATCTCATTATCTCTCGAAACCTCTTGACTCCCATGTATTCATCTACCCTAATACCTCTGTATGTGGCTCAAGATCATTATTTTACATCTTAAATGATCTGTAGCAGGTCTTTTGACATTTTTTGTTGCACAGAAACCGTCAATGCAGTTGAAAAATCTCAGTGCCAGGGATTTTGCCTGATATCCTGTTGTACTGGTCTCATTTTGGGTGGTGAATCTGTGGGATTCATTGCCGCAGAAGGCTGTGGAGGCCGTCAATGGATATTTTTAAGGCAGAGATAGCTAGAATCTTGATTAGTACGGGTGTCAGGGGTGATGGGGAGAAGAGAGGAGAATGGGGCTAGGAGGAAGAGATAGATCAGCCATGATTGAATGGCGGAGTAGGCTCAGTTGGTCGAATTCCCTAATTCGACTCCTATCACTTATGAATTTATGACTATTTTGCTTTGTTGCAAACATGAACATTCCTTCCCGTTTATCACTCTCGATCTCGTTTCCCTGTGGGTCATGATTTGCTTCAGATTTTCTTTCTTCATGCCCAGTCAGAAGATGGTGGCTTCAAGCACCAAACAAACAACACAGAACATACTCAATCCAGCACAATGGTGAGTAATGCTTAGAGTCATACAGCGTGGTAACAGGCCTTTCGGCCCAGCTTGCCCACACCGGCCAATATGTCCCACCTTCACTCGCTAGAATTTGCTAGAATTTAGAAGATTGAGGGGGGATCTTATAGAAACTTACAAAATTCTTAAGGGGTTGGACAGGCTAGATGCAGGAAGATTGTTCCCGATGTTGGGGATGTCCAGACCAAGGGGTCACAGTTTAAGGATAAGGGGGAAATCTTTTAGGACCGAGATGAGAGAAACATTTTTCACACAGAGAGTGGTGAATCTGTGGAATTCTCTGCCACAGAAGGTAGTTGAGGCCAGTTCATTGGCTATATTTAAGAGGGAGTTAGATGTGGCCCTTGTGGCTAAAGGGATCAGGGGGTATGGAGAGAAGGCAGGTACAGGATACCGAGTTGGATGATCAGCCATGATCATATTGAATGGCGGTGCAGGCTCGAAGGGCCGAATGGCCTACTCCTGCACCTATTTTCTATGTTTCTATGAATTAGGTGTCAAATTAAACTTCTTTTTATGCTTTATCTGATGGGATAAATTGCAGACTTGATTTTTAAAATCTCAAAATGTTGTAACATTGCTAGTAACTGTGTATTTTCTTTCTGCTGACTGGTTAGCACGCAACAAAAGTCCCATCTGCCTGCTTTTTTCCCCCATATCCCTCCAAACTTGTCCTATCCATGTACCTGTCTAAATGTTTCTTAAACGTTGCAACACCTTGGTCACAATATCTCCTACATCAAAACATTTCAAAAGACCCTGGTTCCCAACAAAGTGTATTTGAGCATCCAAGGAACTTGTAGGGTGGATTATAAATGCAACCTATCCACTTTTAAATAGTCATTAGGAATGAAATTTCGCATGGGGAAACACATCAGATAACATCTTCAGATATTTATTTCCAATTTAATCTAGAGTTCCATCCGCAGTGAAGGATAACTTTACTTTAGTTGTAATTTCTTGGAATGTGATTCTGGATATTTGCACATCAATGCATTTCCAACAAACATTTCCTTCCCAACTTAAATAGGAAGCAGCCTGAACGACTGAAAAAATATGTATTTTGGCATTATTAAAATAAAGAACCATATAACTTAGGAACCAGCAAACAACATCTCTGGTTTATTGAACATACTAAACACATCATCAATGTGATCAGTTACTTACTTAGAAACATAGAAACAATAATTGCTGGAAACTGCGTTACAAACTAAAAAAATACATCCGTAGCACTTTGTGTAAGCTTTCAGACATTTGGAGAAATGCATGGTTTTTCTTTCCATAAGGCTAATAATGCCTTGAACTGATTCATCTTGCCTGGTTGCTTTTCTGAATGCATCAGCATTTTAAATACCAGGTTTGAAGTGAGGCGGAGTCACCTTCATCTGCATTCAGTGTTCAACCCTCAGCCAAATATTGCCGCTCATTACTTGACTTATTTTTTATAAATTGGGCATTATTAATCGCTTTTTTTTGTTTATAAATGATTGTTATTGAAATGACAGATGGAGTTTAATCCAAGCAATTATGAGGTGTTGCACTTTGGGTAGATCAAATGCAAGGGGAAATATACACAATTCATGGCATGGTCCTCGATAGCTTTGATGTACACAGGGATCTTGGGATCCATAACTCCCTGAGAGTGGCAAAGAAGGCATATGGTAATCAAGAGTCAAGAGTGTTTTATTGTCATGTGTCCCAGATAGAACAATGAAATTCTTACTTTCAGCAGTACAACAGAATATGTAAACATAGTACACTGTAAACAATATAATAAACGAGAGGAAAAAAGGTTCAATGTGTGTATACACACACACACACACACACACACACACACACACACACACACACACACACAACAATAAGAGGTCATAGGTCAGGGCATTAAGTAGAAGAGTCGGGAAGTCATAATGCATTTTATATGACACAAAGCCGCATTTGCAGTATTGCCTACGGTTCTGGTCGCCCCATTACAGGAAGGATGTGAAGGCTTTCGAAAGGGTGCACAGGATGTTCACCAGAATGATACCAGGATTTGGGGGTTTGAGCAGATGTGCAGGGAAACGGTGTGTTTTAAACACCGATGGGCGAGGCAGATAAGGCAGTGGCATTTAGGAGACTTTTGGACAAGCACAGAAGTTGGACACAAAATGCTGGGGTAACTCAGCAAGTCAGGCAACATCTCTGGAGAAAAGGAATAGGCAAAGCCAGTCAAGCACTTGGACGACTGCGTACACGAGTGTTGAACCACCACAACATCAAGCTGTCAACTAAACTCAAAGTCCACAAGGAAGTCGTGCTTTCCAGCCTGCTCTATGGCTGTGAAACGTGGACCTTGTATAGGAATCACGTCCGTCAACTTGAGACGTTCCATATGCGCTCGTTACGGCCCATCATGGGCATTCGCTGGCAGGACAAAGTGCCCAACCTAGAAGTATTGGACAGATCCAGCTTCACAATCATCGAGGCAATGATCATCAAAGCACAGCTCCGATGGACTGGGCACGTCATCAGGATGGATGAAATCCACATGCCTCGACAGGTCTTCTACGGCGTGCTCTCCCAGGGACAAAGGGACCGTGGGCGTCCCAGGAAGCAGTACAAAGATTTCGTCAAGGACCATCTCCACTAGTGTGGTCTTGCGGCCAAGTCCAACGTGTGAGACTCATCTTCAGAAACGGAAAACTCGTACACTTCAAATATAACTTTGGCTTCTTTCTTCACCGATCACAATTCGAGCTGCTGAGTTTTTTCACCATTTTCTGTTCCGATACTGAATAAGGAACAAGGCCTTGAGATTTATTTGCCTCCACTTCACTAAGAAGATGGGACTTTAGTTTAATGTGTATTTAACAGGGAGCACATCCAGCAATGCATCACTCTAGATCTGGAACATAGGAATAGTACAGCACATGAACAGGCCCTTGGAAAGGAGTTGTGTATGTTTTGGGTGGAGACCTGGCACAGGAATTTATTACGTTTGGGTTATTATTAGAACATAGAACAGTACAGTACAAGAACAGACCCTTCGGCCCATAACATCTATGCTGAACACGATGCCAAGACCATCTTTAGACTTTAGAGATACAGCGCGGAAACAGGCCCTTCAACCCACCGAGTCCGCGTCGACCAGCAATCCCTGCACACTGACTGTGCTTTGTGCCTTCCACCACAGTGAAGAATGTTGTGGTGGATGTTTTTTTTAAATTAATTAGATGTAAGTACAATAATGTAGTACATAAGTACCTAATACATAATGAGATATTACAGTTCATGTACAACTTCTTGTTTCAAATTTAACAGAATAGAACAGAAAATGAGACAAGCAAAGATAGAGAGGAAAAGAGTATCATAACCAGTGATGATAGTGTTAGTTCGTGAGATAGTAAAGAAAGCCCAGAGAAAAGGTAGAAAGAGATGGAAAGGAAACAAAGAGAAGAAAAAAAATGAAATATAGAGAAAAAGAAAGGAAATAAAAAGAAAGAGATTGAAAGAGATATACCTATTTATGGATGTTTGTGTTAAATCTTATTGTGTATTGTGTGTTCTTTTTTAATTGTACCGCTGCTGGCAAATTCATCTCACTGCACTTATATGTGTATGTGATGAATAAAATTGACTATTGACTATTGACCAGCACTATCTTACACAAAACAGCTGACATTTAGCTCCAAAGTGTGGTCCTGATTCAAAGACAGAGAAGATAAACCTGGTCCATGTCAGTATCTGTGAGATTCCCTTTAAACAAATGACTCAAGATTTAGAATGCAGTCAGCAACTTCTCCCCATGGGCCAAAGAAGACCGAAGTCAGCTCCCAAGGGTGCCACATGTGATTATGCTCAAAGCTCAAAACTGTGACTCCCATGGTCATCGTGGCTATAGTTCTCACCACTAAGCAGTCCACTGAGCTAATCAGGAAGCAGAGATAATATAGTTCATAAGGTCTCGGAGCAGAATTAGGCCATTTGGCCCATCTGAAGAAGGGTCTCGACCTGAAATGTCACCCATTCCTTATCTCCAGAGATGCTGCCTGCCCAGCTGAGTTATTCCAGCATGTTGTGTCTATCTTAGGTCTACTTCGCCATTCAATCATGTCTGATCTATCTTTCCCTCTCAACCCTATTCTGCTGCCTTTGCTCCATAACCCCTGACACCCGCACTAATCAAGAATATGTCACTCTCCGCCCTAAAAAGAAGTTCTTGTGATCACTGCAATGGTTCGAGGAGATGTGAGAGTGCATTGGAGGGACAGAATGAGCTAGATGCACAACCTTTAAAGTGATTGATTTCAGAAACCAAACCTATATCAATAGACTGAAGGATAGTTTTGACACAAAAGGGTTGGAGTAACTCAACGGGTCGGGCAGCATCCCTGGAGAATATGGATGCAGGGGAGAGGGAAGGGTAAGGTGTGAAAACAACAGATCCAGGCAGACGATGAAAAGGAAATGTGGATTGGTTCATTCTCTTCTTCGGGGGGTGGGGGAGAAAGAAGAAAGCTGGGAAAGGGGAGAGATTGGACAAAAGGTGGTTGGTAATAGCCGAGGGGAGATAGAGTCAAAGTGCTGGAGTAACTCAGCGGGACAGGCAGCATCTCTGGAGTGAAGGAATTGGTGACGTTTCGGGTCGAGACCCTTCTTCAGACTCTTCTTCAGGTCTCCACTTGAAACATCGCCTATTCTTTCTCTCCAGAGATGCTGCCTGAGTTACTCCAGTACTTTGTGTCTATCTACGGTGCAAACCAGCATCTGCAGTTCCTTCCTGTACATTTTGGTTACTCCCGCACTTTGTGTTTTAACCAGCATCTGCAGTTCTTTGTTTCTACACATGGGCGAGGGGGGATTTGATAGGCAGATGTCCGGCACTCTCTTTTCATAGAAACATAGAAAATAGGTGCAGGAGTAGGCCATTCGGCCCTTCGAGCCTGCACCGCCATTCAATATGATCATGGCTGATCATCCAACTCAGTATCCCATCCCTGCCTTCTCTCCATACCCCCTGATCCCTTTAGCCACAGGGGCCACATCTAACTCCCTCTTAAATATATCCAATCAACTGGCCTCAACTACCTTCTGTGGCAGAGAATTCCACAGATTCACCACTCTCTGTGTAAAAAATGATTTTCTCATCTCGGTCCTAAAAGACTTTCCTCTTATCCTTAAACTGTGTTCTGGACTTCCCCAACATCGGGAATAATCTTCCTGCATCTAGCCTGTCCAACCCCTTAAGAATTTTGTAAGTTTCTATAAGATCCCCCCTCAATCTTCTAAATTCTAGCGAGTACAAGCCGAGTCTATCCAGTCTTTCATATTCTTTGCAAATTAAATTACGCATTTGTCAAAGGTCGGGCTGTGGAAAAAGGTACTTAATACTTGGTATTTTCCTTCCCCCCCCCCCCCCCCCCCTTGTCTGTTTGTCCTATCTTTCTGCTGATCAGCACATAAATAGAGCTAAATGAATATCTTACATGCCGCACAATGCAGGCAATATCCCCAGATAAAGTATGAATGCCATTACAATGCTACAGTTCTGAAATGCAGGATAAAGCTCAGTGAAATGATTAATGATTTTCCTTCCAGGTTTGTTGTCTTTGAAAGCACTGTGCTGGAACACTCTGTAACCTAATACTCTTCGAGGAAATGCTTTCCTGCTTTTCAAAACAACAAATCTACTGCAGTCATTTGATGCGATCGTCTGCCTGCATTGATTTCTTGTTCGAGCCAACTATCTGAAGAATCTTGTTTTTTTTTTTATATCTTTAAGATTTAAAAAAAATGTATTATTCAGCCTTAAACTGTTTAAGCCGAGAAGTTCTTTTATAGATGTTTAAACGACAGTTCACTTAAACCACTTGAGAGAAACAGAGTTGACTTTAGATATTGAAAGCCTTCCCCTTCAGGAGACAAAGCAGCTGATCATGTTGTCTAACCAGCCTCCGACATGTGTAAATATAGCCCCTCTGAATTAAATAAGAAGCTGCCAATGGGCGCACTGGCATTTACTCTCTGCAGAATAAAATGCTGACTTGAAAAACTTCCACAGGATCCATCATCATTACAGGAACAGTGGCTCGGCTCTCTAGCCAGTTCCCAAAAGCATGTGGGATTCGCGCATTAAGGAGGCGACCAGCAGGATCAGCGGGCCCTCGATTCTGTGCGCGGCTTGTGAAAGAAAGCCTGGCTGCCTTTCATCTGCTGCCTTACCTGTGGGAGAGAGCCAGCATGATGAGGGTATCAGCAACTCTCTGGAATGTGCGTGTGGATGTGCCGGGGCTGGAGCTAAGACGCAGCTCCGTTTACAATGAGCTACCCACTCTAACAAGGCCCGCTTGTCTGCGCTGCTGCTCATTAAATGCTAATCTTCAAGCAACAGGTACGGCCTGGAGTAAATCAGGAGCGGAAAGACTAGGATCAGTAATGGTGACCATGAAACGACTGGATTGTGGATCAACGCGCATCTGGTTCATGTTAGAGAAGGATATCTGCTGTTCTTACCCAGTCTGACCCAGATACAATTCCAATTTTACAGTGATTGTGTATTTCTTAGCAATTCTCTGGACTTGTCGGGCAAGCCATTGAACTGCATCAAACTGAATGGTTCAAGATGGCAGCGCAATTAAGGATAGGCAATAAACTCTGGGCAAATGCCTACATTTCATGAAAAAAAAAATCAAGAATAACAAAACCTGTCACATATTTTCATAAGTTTTTGGTCAGTTTCGTTCAGATAGTGTATTTTCTGGGATTCCTTAGAGTTTACTTTAGACTATAGAGATACAAAGCAGAAACAGGCCTTTCGGCCCATCGAGCCTGCGCCAACGAATGATCACTCGTACATCAACATAACCACACCAGGGACAATTTGTACAAATTTCCGAAGCCAATTAACCTACAAACCTGTTCGTCTTTGGAGTCTGGCAGGAAAACGGAGCACCGGGAGAAAACCCATGCAGTCACAGGGAGAACGTGCAAACTCCATACAGACAGCACCCACAGTCAGGATCAAATCCGGGTCTCTGGTGCTGCAAGGCAACAAGTTTACCGCTGCACCATTGTCCTGCTCATGATGCACCACCATGCTGCAATTCCTTTCAGACTGCAAGATTTGTGAAGAATTGACTGTATTTAAATTGTTGTGTTAGCTGGTGAGTAGATGATTCATGGAACTTAGAAAACAGTAGAGCACAGGAACAGGCTCTTCGGCCCATGGTGTCTGTACCGAACATGATGCCAAATTAAATTAAGCAATTCAACATCCATCTGATCCATATTCCCTACATATTCACATATCTATCTAAAAGCCTCTAAAATACCACTATCGTATTTCTTCCACACCAACCCTGGCGCCGTAGAAAGCATTTTATTGGGATGCATCACAGCATGGTTTGGGAACAGCTCCATCGAAGACCGCAAGACATTGCAGGATGCAGCCCAAACCATCACATAAACTAAACCCTCCCTACCATTGACTCCATCTACACTTCACGTTGTGTCTGCAAGGCCAGCAGCATAATCCACCAGCATGTTGACAAACCTTACCCCCTTCTCCCCTCTCCCATTAGGCAAGAGGTACATAGAAAATAGGTGCAGGAGTAGGCCATTCGGCCCTTCGAGCCTGCACCGCCATTCAATATGATCATGGCTGATCATCCAACTCAGTATCCTGTACCTGTCTTCTCTCCATACCCCCTGATCCCTTTAGCCACAAGGGCCACATCTAACTCCCTCTTAAATATAGCCAATGAACTGACCTCAACTACCTTCTGTGGCAGAGAATTCCACAGATTCACCACTCTCTGTGTGAAAAATGTTTTTCTCATCTCGGTCCTGAAAGATTTCCCCCTTATCCTTAAACTGTGACCCCTTGTTCTGGACTTCCCCAACATCGGGAACAATCTTCCTGCATCTAGCCTGTCCAACCCCTTAAGAATTTTGTAAGTTTCTATAAGATCCCCTCCTCAATCTTCTAAATTCTAGCGAGTACAAGCTGAGTCTATCCGGGCTTTCTTCATATGAAAGTCCTGACATCCCAGTAATCAGTCTGGTGAACCTTCTCTGTACTCCTTCTATGGCAAGAATGTCTTTCCTCAGATTAGGAGACCAAAACAGAAGTGTGAACCTCCAGATACAGGGACAGTTTCTTCCCAGCTGTTATCAGGCAACTGAAGAGTGGTTCTGAGCCACGATTTATCTAATTGGAGACCCTTGGATTATCTTTAATCGGACTTTACTGCTCTTTATCTTGCACTAAACATTATTCCAACCTCTCTATTAACTAATAGCCACAAATCTGAGCAGCATCCTGGTAAACTTCATCTGCACTTCTCCAAAGACAGTATATTGGCGCAGCAGTAGAGTTATGCCCCTGTCCCACTTAGGAAACCTGAACGGAAACCTCTAGAGACTTAGTGCCCCACCTAAGGTTTCCGTGCGGTTCCCGGAGGTTTTTGTCAGTCTCCCTACCTGCTTCCACTACCTGCAACCTCCGGCAACCACCTGCAACCTCCGGGAACCGCACGGAAACCTTGGGTGGGGCGCAAAGTCTCCAGAGGTTTCCGTTCAGGTTTCCTAAGTGGGACAGGGGCATTACAGCTTTACAGCACCAGAGACCCAGGATCGATCCTGACTACGGGTGCTTTCTGTACGGAGTTTGTACGTTCTCTGGGCTTGGACCCCAAGATCCTTTAGCACATGAATGATGTTGAGGATCCTGCCATTAACTGTATACTTTTCCCATGATGCCACGCTGCAAAAGATCATGGTGCCACGGCAACCCCCTGGCGGTAGGCCCAGCTCACCCGCCATGGAGACTGTAGAGGGAGGTTGCCGAGCACAGCCTCTGTTGACCCCAATGACCCTAAAGTGGAGAGGAGGGTGGAATGAGTTGACAGCAGCAGACGCAAGGGCAAAGGGCTGTTAAGATGAACAGGGATCTTGCCTTCCGTGCCCTCAAGGTTGGCTGCCGGAGGCACCTCCGGGACCCAAAGGCTGAATGGTGGCTGGACGAGGAGCGAGATGACGGTTAGCTTGCCGATCCGGATCAGGGCAACAGCTGAAGGCCCTGTTGCAGCCTGAGGCTCGACTGGATCGAGCGCTGCTCTAAGTGACCGAAGGAGGCCTGCTACAGAACGGAGCAGTGAAAGATACCTACTACTATGCTGGGCCAGGCCGACCCTGCAACGTTGCCAGGACAACGGGCCTTTATGGCCAGCCGCACTTAAAGCAACTTGGACTTTGAAAATGGCACCAAACCTGGCGACTCTTGTATATGGTCTCAGTGGACTATTTCTATACACTACTAGACCAAGTGCAGACCCGTTGGGTCTGTACCCCCAACGTGCGGTTGTGGGGGGGGGAGGCGGCATGCAGCGTCACACACACTAACTACCCCCCCCCTCCCGCACTCACGCTAATGGAGGGGAGGAGGGGGAAGAGAGAGAGAGAGAGAGAGGAGGAGAGAGGGGGGATGAGGGAGGGGGGGGGGAGGGAGAGAGGGGGGGAGAGAGAGGGGGGAGAGAGAGGGGGAGCGAGCGCGGGGGAGAGGGGGAGGGGGAGGGAGAGGGGGGAGAGGAGAGGGGGGAGAAGGAGAGGGGGGGAGGGAGAGGGGGGGGAGAGGAGAGGAGGGAGAGGAGAGGAGGAGAGGAGGGGGGGGAGAGGAGAGGGGAGAGGAGAGGGGGGGGGAGAGGAGAGGGAGGGGGGGAGAGGAGAGGGAGGGGGGAGAGGAGAGGGAGGGGGGGAGAGGAGAGGGAGGGGGGAGAGGAGAGGGAGGGGGGAGAGGAGAGGGAGGGGGGAGAGGAGAGGGGGAGCGGAGAGGGGGGGAGAGGATAGGGGGCGGAGAGGAGAGGGGGGGAGAGGAGAGGGGGGAGAGGAGAGGGGGAGAGGAGAGGGGGGAGAGGAGGGGGGGAGAGGAGGGGGGGAGGGGAGAGGGGGGGGAGGGGAGAGGATGAGGGGGGGAGGGGAGAGGAGGAGGAGAGGGGGGAGAGGAGAGGGGGGGAGGGGAGAGAGAGTGCCTTTTTACTTCAACCCAAACCCAAACAACCATTTGCAGGCAGTGCTTTTTTACCTCTAACTATATTTTCATATTCAAACCAAATTAAGGGTACTCACAGTGCTGTAGACATTTGTCAGTGTCATTCAAAGCTCTGATTGAGGCACACCACTTGCAGAGACTGATTGAGGCACACCACTTCCTGGTTTTATAGTCCCTCGCCCTCCCTTCAGCAGGGGCAGCAGAGAGAATGGGGAATGTTGTGAAAACATTAATATCTCTGTCAATTTTCATTGACGGGAAAAATCCTCGGCACACACGCGGCGGAGGGGGGCTCTGAGCGAGGTGGCCAAAAATGACGGCCATAGGTGGCGGCGTACTCTCGGAAACCGCAGCACAGAAAGCCAAAACCGGTCAAGAACAGAGTTTTAGTAATATAGGTGTACTTAATTGGGGATTGGACTGATCTCGAGTGCCGCATTGAATCATTGTCCGCACAAAGTTTGCCCATTCTCCCTGTGACCATGTGGGTCTCCTCCAGGTGCCCTGGTTTCCTTGCATGTCCCAAATACTTAAGGATTTGTCATTGTAAGTTTCCCCTGGTGTGGATGTGAATGGTAGAATCTGGCAGGCAGTTGATTGCGAAGGTGGGAATAATAATAGTTTAATAAAAGTAGGATTAGTGTAAATGGGTGGTTGATGGGCTTGTTTCTGTGCTGGACGATTCTATGATCCTTTCCCTTTAATAAATAAATCTTAACGTTATATAAGACGTTGTCACGGTCACGTTTCGGGTATTAGACAATAGACAATAGAAAATGGACAATAGGTGCAGGAGTTGGCCATTCGGACCCTCGAGCCAGCGCCACAATTCAATGTGATCATGGCTGATCATCCACAATCAGTACCCTGTTCCTGCCTTCTTGCCATATCTCCAGACTCCGCTATCTTTAAGAGCTCTATCATACTCTCTCTAAAGCATCCAGGGAATTGGCCTCCACTGCCTTCTGAGGCAAAAGGCAGGTTTAGTTTTGGTCACCATGTTATGGGAAAGACGTAGTCAGGCTTGAAAGCGTTGAGAGGATTTACAAGGATGTTACCAGGACTCGTGCGACTGAGCTATAGGAGGAGGTTGAGCAGGCTAGGACTCTATTCCTAGGAGCGCAGGAGGATGAATGATGATTTTGTAGGGAATGTATAAATGAATGAGAGGAATAGATCAGGTCAATGCACAGTTTTTTGCCCAGAGTAGAGGAATCGAGAACAAGAGGACATAGGGTTAAGGTGAGGGGCAGGGGGGGAAAGATTTAATGGGAACCTGAGGGGTAACTTTGTTTTTCTACACAAAGGGTGGTGGGTGTATGGAACAAGCTGCCAGAGTAGGTAGTTGAGGCGGGTACTGCCACAACGTTTAAGAAACATTTCGACAGGTACATGGATAGGAAAGGTTTAGAGGGATATGGGCCAAAAGCAGGCAGGTGGGATTCGTGTAGATCGGGCTGTACGACACGCTGGGCCTAAAATACTCTCACTTCAGCTGCAATAAAAATATCCTCAGTGTGTCTACCAGTAAAATAATATTGTTTAGAAGTCTGACACCAAGCCTTGAGCACATAATCCAGGCTGGCCCGACAGTGCTGCATTGAGGGCATGCTCTACCGCTGGAGGCTCTGTCTCCTGGATCAAATGCTAATCTTAAATTCTTGCACTGAAGGAGACTGAAGATCCCTTGGCAGTATCTGAAAGAGTGGAAAATTTCTTCCGCAGTCTTGAACAATATCACTCTTTCAACCAGTTTCAAAAACAGATTAATTTGAGATTAACTCGAGTCTCTGACAAAGGGCCCCAACCCAAAACACCACCCATCCCTTTTCTCCAGAGATGCTCAGATGCCTGACACGCTGAGTTACTCCAGCACTATGCGTCTATCTCGGGTAGTAACTTGAGATATGACTAACACTATGTATATGAACAATCCCGGCCAGTCCTTCTTATAATTGGGAATAATATTCATCTGCTTTTAAGCATAAAAATCAAAGATTATGCATATGTGCATTTAAAAAAAACTAAATACAACTCTACATTAATGATACGGGGGAGTGCTCAGTCCAGCATTAATGATCTTTTTTATTTCCTGCATGCAAGCACACAGATCAGCTTTTAAATGAAGCCAGAGATATATATTTTCCTGTGAGACTCGGAAGAGGGAGAATGTTTTTTGAATGAGAAGCATGGATTGATCTTGGTGGGATAGCAATCAAGAGGAGCACGTGGCCTTTGACTAGTGGGGGGGAGCAGAATGAGTGAGTGAGGACAGATGGGCAGAAGCCAAACCACTCTCCCTGCCTTCCACAGAACATGCAGCCCATCGGCAACACTATCAACATCGATTTCCACCGCACATTCCCTGAGTTCCGACTCTCAGTCGCAATTGGGGAGACTGGACTTTAACCCCATGTGAAACTCCTGGGGTTTCACAAGACTCCCTTTGGATCAGGTTTACTCTTAAATGCCCGAGCTTCTGAGTCTTCAACTATCAGAGTAAATATAAAAACACGCGGGCTGATCAAAGAACAATTCAATAATAGGGATTCGGGCCCCTCCAGCAGACCTTCTGCAGAGAATCCAAAGGAAGCTTTGAAAAAAGGTTAAAGACCAGCACTCGGAGCTGTAAAGAGCCTAATACTGGAAGATCAAGTACAATTGCCTTCTTTGTTTACTTGGTAAATATTTTTGCTCCATGCAGAATGCTGAAGACATCACTGGGAATCGCTTGGACAAAATTGTTAGGCCTTGCAAAATGACACAGTGAATGAGACAGTGCAGCTAAATCAGCATTGCCAGCACGCCCAGGATTAATGACTAGCTGCTAATGCTAACTGGCATTCTCCACACTCTCGAGTTCACAGCCCAGTTCCCTAATTATAATTCAGCGCTCAGTGTATAAACAAAATTATACCCTAGAATAACAAAACTGCCTGGTGCAAACAAGATGTTGGTGCTCGTCTGCATTTCAGTAACATCACTTTTTCCTTGTTTTTCCCTGAAGGTTTTGGAGAGCTGGCTGACAGTGGCACACAGCCTAGCCTCTGTTCAAGTGGCCAGGCAGTCGGCATTGTTCAGCTATTCAAAAGCAGCTGTACAAGTGCGTAAAGCCGTCGTAGTCCAAACCACGTCATCCCTACCATGAGTAACCTGTGACATCAGGCTTCTGAACGGTCCTTCCATAGGTTGGGGTACAATCCAATTCAACTCCACCCCATGGGGGATCTTGGACTTTGTCTCTCGAACTGATGCACTACAATGTTTAGTTTAGAGATACAGCGTGGAAACAGGCCCTTCGGCCTGCAGAGTCCACACCGATCAGCGATCCCTGCACACCAACACTATCCTACACACACTAGGAAGAATTTTACAATTTTACCAAGTCAATTGGCCTGCAAACCTGTACGTCTTTGGAGTGTGGGAGGAAACCGGAGCACCCGGAGAAAACTCATGCAGGTCACGAGGAGAACGTAGAAACTCCATACAGACAGCACCCGCAGTCAGGATCTAACCCGGGTCTCTGGATCTTTGGTACTCTGTATCTTTCCCTTCGCTCTACCTATCGTACTTGAGTTTGACTTGATTGTATTTATGTAGAGTACCATCTGATTTGATTGGATAGCATTTGATTATTTTGAGGGCGGCACAGTGGTGCAGCTGGTAAAACTGACGATTCACAGCGCCAAGGACACTGGTTCAATCCTGACCTAGTGTGTTGTCTGCGAGGAGTTTGCAAGTTCTCCCTGTGACCATGTGGGTTTCCCCTGGATGGTCCAGTTTCCTCCCATGTCCTAAAGATGTGCGGGTTCATAGGTTAGTTGGCCTCTGTTAATTGCCCCTTGTGTGTTGCGAGTAAGTGAGAAAGTGGAATAACATGGAACTAGTGTGAATGGGTGATCAATGGTCAGTGTGGACTCGGTGGGCCGTTCTGATGCTGTGTCTCTAAACTAAAAGAAATAACTTTTCACTGCAGCTTAGTACACAAGACAACAATAAACCTGATTGATATGGAGGAAACGCAATGGGTGCTTGGGGCAGACAAAATGTGTGGGAATTAAGGAATTTAAATTAATTGTGTAGAAGGTACTGCAGATGCTGGTTTATACCCAAGACTGACACAAAATGTGTCTAACTCAACGGGTCAGGCAGCATCACTGCAAAAAAAAAGAATAGGTGACATTTTGGATCGGAACCCTTCTTCAGACTTCAGACTTGGTGCAGCCAACTCATAGGTTACATTGGAGTCAAAATATTTTGGCTTTAATTTCCAGTTTAGGAATTGGATGATAGAATTCTAGGCTGATGCCCCCGAACAACACAGATAGATGGGACAAGTGAACTCGTTGTCCTTTACAGGCGACCTAAATAGAGACCTTTAGATATACAGCGTGGAAAGAGGCCCTTCAGCCCACCAAGTCTGTGCCAACCAGGAATCACACCAGCACTATCCTACACACTAGGGACAATTTACAATTTTTACTGAAGCCAATTAACCTGCAAACCTGGACATCTATGGGGTGTGGGAGGAAACTGGAACCTGAAGAAAGAAGGCTATGATGTTCAAATTGTTGAATCTTGGGACAAGTGGGTTGGCCAATTCGAACAGTTGATTAAAGTGGGATAAGGTTCTTAGAGTTTAGAAGAAGAGGTGATCGCATTGAAATATAATATTCGCAGAGTGCAACAGCTTGATTGCCAGGGGTTAGCTGAGGAGGTCGGTTTATGATTTGTCATTTTCTGCCAGTGAGGATTGTGTGTATTCATGACTGATCCAAACTACTTCTCACAGTCCAAACATTGAAAGATGATGGGACCAGGTGAGAAAGTGCAATTTAGGTAGATTATTCATGATCTTACTGAGTGTATGAAAGAAGGAAATGTTACTGCTTCTGTTTTATATCAGTCTCGGTGCTGCGTTCTCAGATATCCTGTCATCAATATTAAACAGAAGTTTAGAAAGGGGAAAATAGACACAAAATGCTAGAGTAACTCAACGGGACAGGCAGGAAAAAGTCTTCAGTGTGAACCAGCATCTGCAGTTCCTTCCTACACAGTTCTGGTCAGGGAAATCCCCTTCCTGCTGTAATATGATTACAGAAGGGTTATTCACCCAGGTCATTCAACCCATCCATTAATGGACATTCCATTGGTGCCATCCTGCCCTAGTTTCTCATAATTCTGCAAATTATTCGTGCAAGTGTCAATCCAACTCAAATCTGAAGGCTCTAATTGATCCTGTTTTCACATTCCTTACCGGCGAGGAATTCTAAATCTCATTGTCTAACGAAGAGAAAATTTTAATCACTTACACTTACCCAAATTTTCCCAAATCGTGATCAGTTCAGTTTATTGTCACGAGGTACAGTTTGTGCTTTCCAGTCAGTGGAAAGACAATACATAATTACAATCAATCCTTTACAGTGTATAGATACATGATACAGGAATAATGTTTAGTGCAAGGTGTAGCCAGCAAAGTCCAGTCAAGGATAGAAACATAGAAACATAGAAAATAGGTGCAAGAGGAGGCCATTCGGCCCTTCGAGCCAGCACCGCCATTCATTGTGATCATGGCTGATCGTCCCCTATCAATAACCCGTGTCTGCCTTCTCCCCATATCCCTTGACTCCACTAGCCCCTAGAGCTCTATCTAGCTCTCTCTTAAATCCATCCAGTGATTTGGCCTCCACTGCCCTCTGTGGCAGGGAATTCCATAAATTCACAGCTCTCTGGGAGAAAACGTTTTTTCTCACCTCGGTCTTAAATGACCTCCCCTTTATTCTAAGACTGTGGCCCCTTGTTCTGGACTCGCCCAACATTGGGAACATTTTTCCTGCATCTAGCTTGTCCAGTGCTTTTATAATTACGGACTGGACAATCAGAGGTTGATAGTAGTTCGGCACTGCTCTCTGGTTGTGGTGGGATGCTTCATAAGAATAGCTTTGCTCTTTCAATCCAAAACATTTTTCAAAACATATTCCATTTCAAAACATATGAAATCCTTGGACTCAACAGATCAGAGGCAAAGAGGATCTTTTTCCCTAACTAAGGAGTCTATGCTCAGGGGGCACATTTGAGAATAAGTGCTAGGCCATTAGGGACTCAGATGCTCCTTTATTCAGAGAGTAGTTAACTTTTGCAATTCACCTACTTGTTGGCTGTAGAAACTCTATTATGGTGTTAATTCAAAATATAGATCGATAGATATAGGCAGAGTGCTGGGGAAATGGCACGGAGTTAGCGAATAAGCTATGATGGAGCGCGCCCCAAAGGATTGTATAGTCTATTCCTGCTCCAATGTCCTTTGTTTCTTAACATTCAAATTAATTCACCCTTCTTCCTGGAGATCATATAATCTTCAGCTCAACGAGCAACCAGGTTATGTATTTAATTGTGGAGCAAATTCACTGCTGAAGTTTCCCTATCAATGGATTTCTCATTGATGGATTTGTTGACCATGAAGCATGTCATCTTGTCCAGCAACCACAAAAACAGTCATATAAAATGCCAGTGTTTCCTTAGATGGAATAATGCTCAGGCAACTGAACCAACCTACCAACAGCGAGACAGCAGCCCTAACCTACCCTCGGACTATCTTTACTGGACTTTATCTTGCACTAAACGTTATTCCCTTTATCGTGTATCTGTACACTGTGGATGGATAGCTCGATTGCAATCATGTATTGTCTTTCCGCTGACTGGGTAGCACACAACAAAAACTTTTCACTGTACCTCACTGGATGTTTTCAAGAGAGAGTTAGATATAGCTCTTAGGGCTGACGGAATCAAGGGTTATGGGGGACAAGCAGGAACGGGGTACTGATTCTAGATGATCAGCCATGATCATTTTGAATGGCAGTGCTGGCTCGAGGGGCCGAATGGCCTACTCCTGCACCTATTTTCTATGTTTCTATGGTATATGTGGGCCTCCGTAGAGGCAATTGCGGTGGCCTCAATAGGCCTGACTTTGGGGTGAACATGGGGTGGGGACTGGACATTGTGCCTTCCTCCACGGTGCTATCCACTGTGGGGGGATGATTTTTTTGTCTAATTGTAGTCCTGTAGGTCTGTGTCCAAGATGGCTGCCGTGAAGAGAGAGTGGACGCTGGCGCGCTTTGGCTGCCGCTGCTCTCTCTTCACACTGTGTTTTGGATTGAATTCTGTTTTTAATTTGTGTCTCTGTGATGTCTTTATTACTTGTTATATTCCGGTTATATGTTTTTATTCCGATTACTATGTAAGGTGTCCTTGAGATGTCTGAAAAGCGCCCATTAAATAAAATTTATTATTATTATTATTATTATTATATGTGACAATAAAGTGAGCTCAAACTCAAACTTTGGTTGTGGTAAGTGGAAAACCCGAAGGATTTTTTCCCCGCCTTCTGTTGTGTGGCGTGTCTAAGGTTGACCATGAGCCCCAAGTTGTTGCCCAGCCAAAAACCGATAAAAGTGAACCCATGCGCACATAAAATAGCTTCCCTCCAAAGGCAGGTTCCATCATGAATGGTCCAGACCTTACCAGGCCTGTGTGAACTTCCATCTCGTTCCCCAGGCATCGCTTTGCAATCACTGCAGAAATGTTGGCAGCATTTAAAAATAAATGTGTTATAATGACAGACATTATGAACATAAAATTGGCAGCAGTTCAGAGGATGCACATTCAGTCACTCTGCCAAAGATCTGAAAGTGCCACTGCGTTTGAAGTCGGAACTAGGTCAGAGTTCCTTTACTCAACTATATCTTGGGTGGGATGTTGCATAATAAGAAGACGACTTGGCTGTTTAAACAAAACGACTGGATCGGGAGTTTGGTTGTCATCTATTCATATTTCAACGTTATTTTTTTTCCTGATGATTTCAATCCTGTGGGACAAGTGAACCTATTTTGCCCAGTGGTCAGGCTTGTGGGTACCTGAGCTTGCACAGCCAAAGTCCTCTGCTATGTTCTTTGCCACAGACTAATTCGCCATTCCCTGTTCTGGATCTTTCAAAGTCAAGAGTCAGACTTGCAAGTTGTGGTAAAAATTTGACCAAGTACTTTAGCATGTACACTAACTTTCACACACACACACACACACAACCAATGCAAATTAGATGACCTTTGGAGCATATTAAATGTGAAAAAGAAGCAGGCCTCTGGATGAGGCATCACGGTGGCACTGCGGTAGAGTTGCAGCCTTACAGCGCCAGAGACCCGGGGTAGATCCTGGCTACGGGCACTTGTCTGTATGGAGTTTGTACTTTCTTTCTGTGAGTTTTCTCTGAGAACTTTGGATTCCTCCCACACTCCAAAGATTAAACTGCAAATGTTTGTAGGTTAATTGGCTTGGTATGAATGTAAATATTGTCCCTAGTGTAAGATAGTGTTAATGTGCAGGGATCGCTGTTCATTGCGGACTTGGTGGGCTGAAGGGCATATTTCCGTGCTGTATCTCTAAACCAGGGGTCGGCATAGAAACGTAAAACATTCTTAAAGGATCGGACAGGCTAGATGCAAGAAAAATGTTCCCCATGTTGGGGGAGTCCAGAACCAGGGGTCACAGTTTAAAAATAAGGGGTAGCCCATTTAGGACTGAGATGAGGAAAAAAGTTTTCACCCGAAGAGTGGTGAATCTGTGGAATTCTCTGCCGCAGAAGGCGTGGAGGCCAATTCACTGGATGTTTTCAAGAGGGAGTTAGATTTAGCTCTCAGGGCTAACGGAATCAAGAGATATGGGGAAAAAGCAGGAACGGGATACCGATTTTAGATGATCAGCCATGATCATATTGAATGGCGGTGCTGGCTCAAAGGTCCGAATGGCCTACTCCTGCATCTATTTTTCTATGTTTCTAACCCGTGAAACCCATTCTAATCAAAAATGTGTCTATCTCTGCCTTAAAAATATCCACTGACTTGGCCTCCACAGCCGTCTGTGGCAATGTGTTCCACAGACTAACTACCCTCTGACTAAAGAAGTTCCTCCTCACCTCCTTTCTAAAAGAGCACCCTTTAATTCTGAGGCTATGACCTCTGGTCCTAGCCTCTCCAACCAGTGCAAACATCCTTTCCACATCTACTCTATCTATGCCTTTCATTATTCTGTATGTTTCAATGAGGTCCCCCTCAAACTTCTAAACTCCAGCGAGTGGAGGCCACAGTGTTGTCAAGTACTCATCATATGCTAACCCACAGATTCCTGGAATCATTCTTATAAACCTTTTCTATGAAAAGACTAGGCTTGCATTCACTGGAGTTTAGAAGGATGAGGGGGTGATCTTATAGAAACATATAAAATTATAAAAGGACTGGACAAGCTAGATGCAGGAAAAATGTTCTCAATGTTGGGCGAGTCCAGAATCAGGGGCCACAGTCTTAAAATAAAGGGGAGGTAATTTAAGATTGAGGTGAGAAAAACCGTTTTCACCCAGAGAGTTGTGAATTTATGGAATTCCCAGCCACAGAGGGCAGTGGAGGCCAGGTCACTGGATGGATTTAAGAGAGAGTTAGATAGAGCTCTAGGGGCTAGTGGAGTCGAGGGATATGGGGAGAAGGCAGGCACGGGTTATTGATTGGGGATGATCAGCCATGATCACAATGAATGGCGGTGCTGGCTCGAAGGGCCGAATGGCCTCCTCCTGCACCTATTTTCTATGTTTCTACCCCTCTCCAGAGCCAGCACATCCTTCTTCAGATATGGGACACAAATCTGCTCACAGTACACCAAATGCAGCCTGACCAGCGCCCTATAGAGCCTCAGCATTACATATCTAAGATGTTTTGATCTCATCAGGCTGCTGTTTATGGAACCTTGTTGTGCACAAATTGGTGTTAAAACAGTGACAACCATTCAGAAAAGCTCTGTTAGCTGTTCATCCGAAATAACTAGAGATCTTGAAAGTTACAATTTAATTGCTGATAATACAAAATGTAGTGGTTTTGCTGATAGTGAAGATGGTTGTGAAAGATTGCAGCAGGATCTTGATTGATTGGCCAGGTGGGCGGAGGAATGGTTGATGGAATTTAACACGGAAAAGAGTGAGGTTATAAAGTGATACAATATATCAAAAAAGGGCAGGACCTACACAGTGAATGGTAGGTCTCTGCATAGTGTTGTAGAGCAGAGGGATCTATGTGTGCAAGTGCATGGTTCCTTGAAAGTTGAGTCGCAGGTAGATAAGGTGGTCAAAACGGCTTTTGGCACTGGCTTTCATCAGAGTATTGAGTATAGAAGTTGGGAGGACCATGTTGTAGTTGTAGAAGACGTTGGTGAGACCGCATTTAGAATATTGTGTTCAGTTTTGGGCACAATGTTTTAGGAAGGATATTGTGAAGCTTGTAAGGGTTCAGAAAAGATTTAAGAGGATGTTGTCAGGATTAGAGGATGTGAGCTGCAGGGAGAGGTTGAGTAGGCTGGGTCTCGATTCCATGGGGCGCGGGAGGATGAGGGGCGATCTTATAGAGGTATGCAAAATCATGAGAGGAATAGATCGGGTAGATGCACAGAGTCTTTTACCCAAAGTGGGGGAATCGAGGACCAGAGGACATAGGTTCAAGGTGAAGGGGAAAAGATTTAATAGGACTCCGAGGGGTATCTTTTTCACACAAAGGGTGGTGGGCTTATGGAACAAGCTGCCAAAGGAGGTAATTGAGACTGGGACTATCCCATCATTTAAGAAACAGTTAGACGGGTACATGGATAGGACAGGTTTGGAGGGATATGGACCAAGCGCAGGCAAGTGGGACTAGTGTAGCTGGGATATTGTTGGCCGGTGTGGGCGAGTTGGGCCGAAAGGCCCGTTTCCACACTGTATCACTCTATAACTGAGTTGGATGAACAGCCATGATCATATTGAATGGCGGTGCAGGCTCGAAGGGCTGAATGGCCTACTCCTGCACCTAATTTCTATGTTTCTATAACTCTAATTAATGCTAGCATGTTGTTTTTTTATTGTCAAATGGTGATGGACAGATTGCACGTTCGAATACTTCTCCTCATGAGGCTATCAACCATAATTTATAACTAATTTGCCAAATCATACTCTTCCCTTAACCAATACAATTAAACCCACCTCTGCACTAAGTATGCTGCAGTTCTGTGGCAGCAGACAATGTCTACAATTCTAAAACAATTGAGATGGATAAAGTTCATTTGCCCAGGATACACTTTGGGCCTGGCCTGGCCTGGCCAAGCAGGCCATCCGTGAGTCACAGTGCCAGGCGGAAGAGGGCTCTGCCCGAGCTGGCTACCTGCCCCTTTTCCAGTGCTACGCCCGCACCCGGATGTCACTAGAGAGAGAATATGCGTTGTCCACGGACACCCCGGGGGATTTCCGGGGCCTCTGGGCACCGCAGGTGGTGGAGTCCAACCTTAACAACGATGGTGATATAGTTATTTAACGTTCAGTATTTAAGAATATTTGTTTTACTTGTATTCATGTTGGTGGGTTTATTGGTATTGTTTTGTATTGTTCATGTTATTGTAAATAATTCATTTCATTTATTTTTGATTTTTTTTAAAAGGATACACTTTGGGAATCTAATTCACATACGTTTGTAAAAAATAATAATAATAATAAATTTTATTTATGGGCGCCTTTCAAGAGTCTCAAGGACACCTTACAAAAATTGAGCATGTAGAGGAAAAACATGCAAGGGGAATGAAATAAATAGTAGAGACATGACTAGTACACAAAGTAAAGACAGAATTCAATACAAAACACAGTATGAGGCAATTAATGCACAGATGAAAAGGGATGCGCTCACAATATGTTTATCCTGTAACACGACAGGCAGACAATATCCACATTATGGTGATTACTGATAGAAATCTCAATGAACATTTGGAATGCCACAAGGTACCCCAGTGAATTTTTATGAAATGCACCTCACAGAATTATTTCTTCACAAATAGCAACTTAATCTTTCTAACTTCTTTTAATTGCCAGGATGTCCCAAAACTCATCTAGTTTATGTTGTTTAACATAATTGTTTATGTTGTTTAAATATCTTTTGAATTAAATGTTACAACTTGGTCTCTTATGACTGCCTAATTTGTCCATAATGATCCCACTGGAAATATTTGTTGAAAAGGAGAAGAGGTCTTTTGCATTTCCAAACCTGTATAGACCCCTCAGCCATTATTCACTGAAGACCATAGATCGACTGGCTATTTGTTTCATTACTGTACATGGCAATTTACTGTGAATTTACTGCAATGTTGCCTACATTCTAACCATGCCTCCATTGCCACATTACCTTATAAGTTGTAAAGTACTTTATAAATTATCCTTGATAGACACAAAATGAGGGAGTAACTCAACGGGCCAGGCAGAATCTTTGGAGAGAAGGAATGGGTGACGATTCGGGTTGAGGCCCTTCTTCAGACTGATGTCCTTCTTCAGTCTGAAGAAGGGTCTCGACCCAAAACATCACCCGTTCCTTCTCTCCAGAGATGCTGCCTGTCCCGTTGAGTTACTCCAGCACTTTGTGTCTATCTTCTATTTAAACAAGCATCTGCAGTTCATTCCTACTTATAAATGATCCTTGCTCTTTCAGTCATGCTCTATGAGGATGACAAACTACGTTTAAATTAAACATATTCCAAATATTCCGAATGTTTTAAATCTGTTTTATCTACCGTGCAAATACATATCTGAATGAAGTATCCTTTTTTGCAGCAAAGACAGAACCCACAAAGCATCACCCATGACTACACATAAAAGCAAAACCCTTAATGAGGCTGTCTCATCAAATGTTGATGATTAGATCGGACACATGCTGAAACATGCGTAGAATGTATAAGACTTGACTTGTCCTAAGCTCTCAGCAAAATTATACACCAATATGTCTGGAACTGAAAAGGGAGGAAGCTTCATATGTTACACGTACCCTGGATACAAAATATATGAGTCAATCTATTGTGTAGGAAGGTGTGCTGTCTGTAGAGTGTTTGTACGTTCTCCCCGTGACCACGTGGGTTTTCTCTGAGATCTTTGGTTTCCTCCCGCACTCCAAAGACGTACAGGTCTGTAGGTTAATTGGCTTGGTGTAAGTGTATATTGTCCCTAGTGTGTGTAGGATAGTGTTAACGTGCAGGGATCACTGGTCAGCATGGACTCGGTGGGCCGAAGGGCCTGTTTCCGCGCTATATCTCTAAACTAAACTAAAAAGGCAGACATGTTTGTCCAAGGGGCATTGTAAATACACTCTCTGTAAAGACAATACAACATAGCTTGAACTGTGCATAAACAGATTGCACCCAAATAAGATAGTCCATTACAAAGCCTATGCCCAATGCAAGATGCTCCACGTCATTAGTGAGGTCATACTCAACTGAAACTATGACATTTCTGTAGATTGGTTATTTCCTACAAACCAATTGTAGTGCTTGTTAGTAGTTGCTCCGCCTATATGTGATTTATATTACCCAGAGCTTGCCTACGTATTTCAGTCTGAGTAGCTGCTAGTTACTGTAATGTCCTGCAGACCAATGCTGTAAGTGAACTTTAATAAATATGTGTTGTATCTTGACGTGTGTACGACTCGACTCATTACAATTTCTAACACTGATTAATAAATTTAATTATTTGTGCTGAAGAACATTTTGTCACTTTTTCAAAATACCATTAACGGGCCAGCTTTAACGTTTAAAATATCCCATTTAAGAGTTGTATTCCAGGGTGCAATGATTGTTGCAATGTTTAATGTGGAGAAGGCTTTCAATATTGGCAACATTCCATGGGCACGTGCTTAAGGTTTTTCTTTCCCCCAATGAGCCAATGAAAATGCCCAGTCAGCAAAGGAGATTAACTAAAACTACCTACGGCTACCTCGATTACCTACAACTACATGATGACCCCACTATCACTGCATCTACGACTACAAAAGTATTGATTTTCTCCATGGCGAACAATTTTTGGTCACAGAAAAATTTGATGCGACCATATTGAGGCCACGGCTAGTTCCCAGAATGCGGTAACTCCTTGCGACCATGAAGGAGACTCACCAGAGACAACCAGCAAACATGTGGCAATCATGTGGCGAGCGCAGAGTCTCCTGCCCTCGCCTAAAAAGTCGCCTCAGTGGGACAGGCCCTTCAGCATAACCCAAAGCATGAAATGGGCTTTCTAGGATAAGCATTAGATGGATGTTGGTTCCCAATTCATAGGAACAATGCCTAAAGAGGGTAGTGGTGAAAGGGTGTTACCCGAAACATCATCCATTCCTTCTCTGCAGATATGCTGCCTGTCCCGCTGAGTTACTCCAGCACTTTGTATCTATCTAAACGTAGACGGGTTGGTTGGTAAGTTTGCAGACAAGATCAAAATTGGTGTCGTTCAGACTTCAGTGCTTCATGCATGATGGTGTAAGTTGGTGTAAGTGAGAAGTTGCCTACCTCAAGAGGTCACCGGCTTTATATTGAAAATGAATAAATGGGATATTTATAAATTGAGGAATACATGTACTCTCTATCTGGCAACAGCTGGAATCACATGGGACTGGAGAGGTACAGCAAATATATCTTCACAGAATCTCCCAAATCCTCCGACAGAACAAGCTGACTAATCCAATCCAATCCAACTTTATTTGTTAAGCACTTTAAGACAACCAATGTTGACCAAAGTGCTGTACAGAAGAAAAAACAAGATCATAAACAGACAACATAACAGAACATAACATAACAGCTCACATAAGGCGCATAAATCACATATGAAATACAACAATAAATCAAAAGACATAAAACATAAGTAAAAATAATAGCCATGCAATAAGCAATCAAAATAAGAAACCAATCAAGCAAATAAAGTCGACATCTTACTGTGTATCAAAGGCCACGGAGAAGAGATGTGTTTTAAGAAGAGATTTAAAAACAGACAGAGAAGAGGCCTGTTTAATGTGGAGAGGCAGATTGTTCCATAATTTGGGTGCCGACACAGCAAAGGCACGGTCCCCTCTGAGCTTCCGCTTAGTTTTAGGCCCACTCAGGAGCAGCTGATTATCTGACCTGAGAGAGCGGGCGGGTGTATAAGGGTGTAGAAGCTCAGATAGGTAGGGCGGGGCAAGACCATTTATGGATTTAAAAGCAAATAAAAGAATTTTAAAATGGATCCTAAACTGAATAGGCAACCAGTGGAGTGAGGCTAAAATGTGCGAAATGTGCTCATGTTTACGTGTGCCAGTTAAAAGACGTACAGCTGCATTCTGTACCATCTGGAGACGGGCGATGGAGGACCCACTAACCCCCACATACAGTGCATTGCAGTAATCCAGCCGAGTGGTAACAAAGGCGTGGATTACCGTCTCAAAGTGCTGCCTTGACAGAATTGGCTTTATTTTGGCCAGCTTCCTCAAATGGAAAAAGCTTGATTTAACAACAGCCTTGATCTGACTGTCAAATTTAAGCTCAGGGTCCAATTTAACCCCTAGGTTTGTGATGATTGGTTTGATATACTGGGCCAGGGAGCCCAGATCTACAGGGGGGCCCCCAGTGGTGCCACCAAAAACCATTACTTCCATCTTTTTATCATTAAATTTTAAAAGGTTCAGAGCCATCCAGGCCTTTATGTCGTTGAGACACTCAAGTAACAGTCCAACAGAGTGTTCATCCTTCTTTTTAAGAGGCACATAAATCTGACTGTCGTCTGCATAAAAGTGGAATGAAATTTCATGTTTCCTAAGTATGGAACCAAGTGGGAGCAAATAGAGAGAAAAGAGGAGAGGGCCAAGAACTGAGCCCTGTGGGACCCCACACGAGAGAGGAGCAGAGGAGGATACAGAGTCCCCAAGGCTGACACAGAAAGTTCGATCAGCCAGGTACGTATTGACTAATACCAGTGTCCTCTACCAGCTCAACATCCTTAGCATTTAATGTTTGGGTTTATCCAAGCCACCTGCAATGGGCAAGTTTGGACATCCAACTACTGAAACGGGGATGCTATTCCAATGCTATCGGGATTCAGGGAGAGTTTCTTCCCACCTGTTATCAGGCAACTGAATCATCCAACCAACAATTAGATCGCAGTCCTGAATTACTATCTTGCTCATTGGAGGTGCTCGGGCTATCTTTGATCGGACTTTACCTTGCACTAAATATTATCCACATTATTCCCGTTATCATGTATCTGTACACTGTAGATGGCTCGATCGTAAACATATATTGCCTTTCCGCCGTAGACAAAAATGCTGGAGAAACTTAGCGGGTGAAGCAACATCTATGCAGCGAGGGAAATAGGCAACGTTTTGGGTCGAAAACCCTTCTTCAGACTGATGTCAGGGTCTTTCCGCCGACTCGTTAGTACGAAACAAAAGTTTTACTCAATAAACTAAACTATTTCAAGCTCCATCTAGAGATTTAAAAAAAACTAATTCAAGGATATTCTTAAAGCCTTCTTGAAATAAGTGTAACATGCTCATGAATGGCACGGATTCCCAGACTACAACTGCTCAAAAAGGGATAATTAGCATTGGGTGGCACTGAGACACAATTCAATGTATCAGGAGTACATGACAGTTCAACAAAAAATAATGTAGAGAGCAAAGCATCTTACAAGCAAACCACCCACCCATCAAGCATTTCTCTCTGAACCTGTGGCCCAGTTTGCAGATTCCCCCATTATCCTCATGAGCCATCTCAGAACCCATGCAACTGAACTGAAAGCAAGTCATCTTAACCTCTAAACCCTCAATCCTAAGGGATTTCACGAGAAGACGAATCTGCCGGATCAGCATTACAGTGCCAGACTAGATCAACTGGCTTAAATCCAGAAGTGATTTCATTTTATTCTTTAATTCTGACAGATTCACAGATGAGAACGCTACCAAATGATCTGAGCAAAACGAGAGCTTTATACTCACTAGATCTAAGTCCATGTTACTTATTTAAAGAAAAGACTTGGATTTATGTCCTTCATAATCTCAGGCCATCGCTGTAGACACACATTGGTACAATATGGGAAACGTGTCTGCTGATCTGTGCACAGCTGGCTTCCACAAATAGCAATGTGATAACGAGCAGATAAACTGCGTTTGGTAGTGTTAGTTGAGAATGAGTATTGTCCACTGCTCTAGAAACAATCCCGCTGCTCATCTTTCAATTGCTTGCTTATGCCCCTGTCCCACTTAGGAAACCTGAACGGAAATATTTCAAATGTCATTAGAAACGGGAATAGTCCCCGAGGATTGGCGTACTGCGCATGTTGTTCCATTGTTTAAAAAGGGTTCTAAGAGTAAACCTAGCAATTATAGACCTGTTAGTTTGACTTCAGTGGTGGGCAAATTAATGGAAAAGATACTTAGAGATAATATATATAAGCATCTGGATAAACAGGGGGAACATGAGGGGGAACTTCTTTACTCAGAGAGTGGTAGCGGTGTGGAATGAGCTTCCAGTGGAAGTGGTGGCGGCAGGTTCGTTGGTATCATTTAAAAATAAATTGGATAGGCATATGGATGAGAAGGGAATGGAGGGTTATGGTATGAGTGCAGGCAGGTGGGACTAAGGGAAAAAAGTTGTTCGGCACGGACTTGTAGGGCCGAGATGGCCTGTTTCCGTGCTGTAATTGTTATATGGTTATATGGTTATATGGAAACCTCTGGAGACTTTGCGCCCCACCCAAGGTTTCCGTGCGGTTCCCGGCGGTTGCAGGTGGTTGCCGGAGGTTGCAGGTAGTGGAAGCAGGTAGGGAGACTAACACAAACCTCAGGGAACCGCACGGAAACCATGGGTGGGGCGCAAAGTCTCCAGAGGCTTCCGTTCAGGTTTCCTAAGTGGGACAGGGGCATTAGGATCTTCCATATCAACTGGAGAGGACTGATATGCCTTGGTTTAACAAGGCTTGTTTCCACGCTGTTTCACTCTATGAACTCCCCTCAGCTTCTACCATTCACCTACTTACAAGGTTCAATGGCCAATTATCCTACCAATCTATGTGGGAGGTTACCTACCAATGTGGGACGAAACTGTAGCACTGAGAGGAAAGCCACATGGTCACAAAGAGAATGTGCAAACTCCACACAGACTGCATCAGAGATCAGACCTGATTCAGGTCACTGGAGTTGTACGGCAACAACTCTACTAGTGGTGTTACTGTTGCACCCACTTCTCTGCGTTAAATTCTATTTCCCATTATTTTTCCCACTTGACTGGCCAATCTATGTCTTCTTAAAATCCAAACCTCTCCTCCTCGCTGTCAACCACACAGCCAACTTTTATATCATCCGCAAACGTCTTCAAAAGTGCCCATGGATTAACCACAAATTCTAAGCTAACGCCCCAGTGTAAGTAACCCTGAGGGAGCACTGACTCCCAGAGGTGGAGTCTTGTGGATGAGATTTTAAATATCTGACCTCCCAGGTAGATGCAAAAAAGATCCCATGATAATAAGGCAGGGGAGTTTCCCATGGATTTCCCTCAAGAACACAAAAATAAAAGGTTAGCTGGTCACAAGCAGTTCTCCACTTGTGAGGTATTGCCGAACGCAATTTGGCTGCCTACACTGCAACATTTCAAAAATAGATCGCGACAACTAAAGCACATTGGGATGCCCTGAGCCTTGAACGACACGATATAAATACAAGAAGATAGATACAAAAAGCTGGAGTAACTCAGCAAGTCAGACAGCATCTCTGGAGAAAAGGGATAGGTGATGTTTGGTGTTGAGGCAGTCAGGGGAAAGGGAAAAGAGATATAGACGGCAACATAGAGAGATACTGTATAGAGATATAAATACAGATCTTTCCTTTATGTAAAACATGTGATCACAATTATTTATAGAATTGATCAGTTTGCTCTTTAAGCAATTGATATTGTATCTGGATCTCTGAAAATGACAGGAAAACCTACCTGATAAAATATCTACTCACGAACTATCATGGCAATTTCAATTTATCCTCACAGAGTTATAGAGCACAGAAACAGGTCTTTGGTTCAATTTGTCTGTGCTGGCCAAGATGCTCTCGTGAATTAGTCCCATTTGCTTGCACTTGGCCCAACTTTGCCTAATCATGTATCTGCCCATCGCAATCACTTCCTCTGGGAGCTCATTCTATCTGTGAAAAAGGATGCTCCTCAGGTCCCTTTTAAATCTTTTCCTTCTCATCCCAAACCTATACCCTCTAGATTTGGACTTCTCTACCCTGGGGCAAAAAGACCAGTAGTACACCTTTTCTATGCCCTCTAGATCTTTGAAACCTCTAAGGTCATCCCTCATCGTCTTTCGCTCCAAGGAAAAGAGTCCCAGCCTATCCAGATCCATCTCATAAATCAAGCCCTCTATAGTTTAATTATCCTGTGGGGACAAGAACTGCTTACACTATTCTAGTGTATTCCAACTGTTCCCAACAACCATCAGGCTATTAAACGCTGCAGACACCAAATAAACTACCAACTACCTTGATTGCTCTTGGCGCTTCGGCCTTTGCCTTGTTTTTCTTTTGCACAAATTGGATTTTTTTTAATTTATTGAATTTTTAATAAAATGTTTATGACATTATCTATTGAGCGCTGTGTTTACAAACATATTGCACTGCTGCAATAAGAATTTCATTGTTCCCTTTCGATACAAATGACAATAAAACACTCTTGACTCTTGAACGCGATATCCTGCCTGATAAAGGAAAGCTGGCCATATGCCTTCTTCACTACCTTGTCTACCTGTCTCACCACTTGCAGGGAGCAATGTACTTGTACCCCTTGGTCGCTCAGTTCTGCAACACTCCCCATGGCCCAGGTATTTCCTGTGCATGTTCTGCCCTGCATTAACTCTCCAAAATCTATCAGTTGGACCAAGTTATATGATAACACCACTGGCTCGCAAACAGCTATGTTATAATATTTAGGTTATTGCATCGGTGAGGTTGGTTGAGCGATAGATATTCTCACGGGTCTGAGGACTACTCTTTTGTTCTTTCTCACATAAGTGCTGCAGGATCAGCTGAGTATATAGACAGACCCTCTCTCCAAAATACAGACTCTCTACTCATTTTCCTTACTCTATGGTTGCACGTTGCTTCCAAAATCCATGCCATGGCTGAAAGTTTAGTGTAGTTTAGTTTAGAGATATCGGATATAAACATGCCCTTCGGCCCACCAATTTAGTGCAGACCAGCGACCCCCGTACACTAGCACTATCCAACACAATACGGACAATTTACTATTTTTACCAGAGCCAATTAACCTACACACCTGTATGTCTTTGTAGTGTGGGAGGAAACTGGAGCACCTGGAGAAAACCCACGCATGTCATGGGGAGAACGTACAAACTCCGTACAGACGGAGCCCGTAATCAGGATCGAACCTGGGTCTCTGGCACTGTAAGGAAGCAACTATACCACTGCGCCACCGTGCCGCCCTAAATGAACCGAGGTGTCTAAAGATGTGATGCTGCATTAAATTAAACTGCTTTCAATCCTCAAGTTCAAGTTGGAGTGAAGAGTGGAGAATGCAACCAGGCCAGATCTCAGAATCGAAACAGGGTTAGGAATTTGAAATGTATTGATCGCAGAAGACGGAGCTGGAGAAATAGGAGGTAGACAAAAATGCTGGAGAAACTCAGCGGGTGAGGCAACATCTATGGAGCGAAGGAAATAGGCATCGTTTCGGGTCGAGACCCTTCTTTAGGATGTTTGTTTATTGATGCCGTTGATTCATTCTGCTCTTAACTTTGCGCATGACAGGAGGTTTGGCAAATCCTGGGTCTAAGCATGATTCTTAATCCCAGTCTGCAACTTCAAAGTGCCTTACATTGGGAACATCCTTTGTAACGGGTCATCTCCTTAATGAAAGAATCCTGACACATTCCGAAGATATCATTGGAAACCCCATTTCAATATCCCCTTAGACTCTTAAATAGTCAAGGTCTGGGCAAATAAATGCCTCGCAGTCCTGAAATTCTATGTGGATGTAGAATTCACCTGTAATATTGAGTTATACAACAATAGTCATAAAAAGCATAGAGCACAGAGCAGGACTGTTGGTGCAATTGAAATGAGTGCAGTGTGTGCAGAAAAGAACTGAAGATGCTGGTTTATATTGAATATATAAAGAAGAATATAAAGGAGGTATGATGAAGGGTCCCGAACCAAAACGTCACCCATCTTTATTCTCCAGAGATGCTGCCTGACCCGTTGAGTTACTCCAGAACTTTGAGTCTACCCATCTATATTAATCCCAAATTTCCAGTACTTGGTCCATGGACTTCTGTGCTTTGATGGTCATTTTAAATATAGTGAGATTATCTGCTTCCATCGCCTACATAGGCAGAGAATGATAGAATTTTGATTTTTTTTTTAAATCCAGTCAGATGTCAAATACTTAAAATCTGGAATCACCCTTCTTAAATGTCCCTGGTCCCTTGAACCAGCCAACCTTTATTCATCAGACCAATTATGTGGCCCAGTGTCAGATTCAGTCAGACACCACTTCACTGAAGCTCCTCGGAGGCATTCTGCTACATTTAAGGCTCTTCACACATTCAGCTGGGAAACCAATGCAGGAGATGATACAAGGCTGTTTATACCACAGCAACTTCCACTCGACTCTCCTGAATGATCACTCGGAGTCCCAGCACATTTCTCTTTGTTACAACTTATGTTTTTGTCACAACAGAGAAAGAAGCTGGAGGCACAAGGGACTGCAGATGCTGGAGTCTTGAAGTGCTGGAGTAACACAGTGGGTCTGGTGCCATTAATAAGCAATGATGGTGCATCAAGCGAGGATGAGGGGAGATCTTATAGAGGTATATAAAATCATGAGATGAATAGATCGTGTAGAAGCACAGAGTCTTTTAACCAGTGTAGAGGAATGGAGGACCAGAGGACATAGGTTCAAGGTGAAGTGGAAAATATTTAATAGGAATCCGAGGGGTAATTGTTTCCACACAGAAGGTGGTGGGTGTGTCGAACAAGCTGCCAGAGGAGGTAGTTGAGGCTGGGACTATCCCAATGTTTAAGAAACTGTTGGTCAGGTACATGGATAGGACAGGTTTGGAGGGTTATGGACCAAGAGCAGGGTAGATGGGACATTGTTGACTGAAGGGCCTGTTTCCACACTGTATTACTCCATGACTCTATGGAAGCTATTTGGCCCTTTGACTCTATGCCAGCTCTTAGAACATGTCTATCAATCCCACTTATTTCTCTGTAAACCTTTGTATTTTACACACCCCTCAAACCCTCCTTGACATTGACTGCAACCTACCAGAAGATTTTCTCGTGATGTGGAAGGAAACTGGAGCATGCAGGTGAAACCATGGAGTTTAGTTTAGGGACGACAGATGGCACAATGGGCTAAGTGTTCGGCTGGCAACCGGAAGGTAGCTGGTTCGAATCCCGCTTGGAGTGCATACTGTCGTTGTGTCCTTGGGCAAGACACTTCACCCACCTTTGCCTGTGTGTGTCCTTGGGCAAGACACTTCACCCACCTTTGCCTGTGTGTGTGGATGTAATTATGTGAAGCACTTTGGGGTCAATGCAAGTTGACTAAAAATGTGCTATATAAATAAAGACATTTAATTTTAGTTATTGAACTAAACTAAAGTCTTAGAGAGAATCTGCAGTCTCAACACAGACTGTACCTCTGATCAGAATCAAACTGGGATCAATGGAGTTTCGGAGTTACAGCAGTATCCGGCCACTCCATTCCTAACCAGTCCATAGTTACTCACTGAGCTTCTCCCCTTATTTGTAGGACGTACAGTGTGTGGAGAGGATGTTTCCAATCGTGGGAGAGTCTAGGTCATAGCCGCAGAATTAAAGGATGTTCTTTTAGGAAGGAGATAAGGAGAAATATCTTTAGTCAGAGGGTGGTGAATCTGTGGAATTCTTTGCCAGAGAAAGCTGTGGAGGCCAAGTCAGTGGATATTTTTAAGGCAGAGATAGATAGATTCTTGATTAGCACAGGTGTCATTGGTTATTGGGAGAATGGGGTTAGGAGGGAGAGAGAGACCAGCCATGATTGATTGGCAGAGTAGACTTAATGGGCCGAATGGCCTAATTCTACTCCTATCACTTATGACATTTAACATTTTCTACTGTATGTCGACACTAATGATGCTCTCAGAGGATTTGAATATGGACGAACTATCAGGTAGGATTCAAATGCTTCCTTTGCAAATCCAGTCCCATGTTAAAAATAAATTAATCGTTTACACAAATACACCTACTTACAAATTTATTTCCAAATAAGTTACCATAATACTTCTTTCATTGATTTGGTGCATATAAATGCAAGTGAGCCCATCATGCAGTATGTTGTTTGATACATTGTTGTACCAGGCACTGACAATAGTTGAGAGTTTGCTGCATTTATTAAAGGATAGCTCTATACCATATTCTGTTTATGCACTGCAAAAGAGCCTAGAGGTACTTCAACTCCAGCCATTCAGTGATATAACGTGGAAACAGGCCCTTCGGCCCAACTTGCCCACACCGGGCAACATGTCCCAGCTACACTAGTCCCACCTGCCTGCGTTTGGCCCATATCCCTCCAAACATGTCCTATCCATGTATCCAGTCTCATAGGAGTTGTGCCTGTCCTATTCATATTAAACTTGTCACATAGAAGAAATCATCCTACTTGATTCAGTCACAATACTACAGACGGTACTTGTTATGTACCACAGGTGAAAGTACTTCAGTCACAAACTTGATAATATTGGTGGAGAACCACTGTTGTAGCAGGAGCCATAATTAACAAAGCATCATTTCAACAGTGTACCACAAATTTCAAACACATCACGAGGCAGGAAAAACAATTGCTATCTGAATACGTGAGCTATAGTGAAAAAGTAGTGGAAACAGATTCTGATTTAACTCACCTCTCGTTCAATAAGGAAGCTCTGCCTTCTTCACCTTATCGAGGTGTATTTGCTATCATCTGCCAACAGAAAATTCAAAGGCGCAATTAATGAAATCTATAATGGCAGCAATAGTGCTTTAACATTGGCAATTACAGGGATAATGGAACCACAGAATTTTAATATGCAGCCGATTAAATCAGAAATTCAGGACAGGACGTTATCAGTTTTGGTGTTCCTGCCTCTGTTTGTCAAAATGATATTGTTAACACCCCCAGGTATTTCAAGTAAATCACACTTAGCGTTTTTAATAATCAAAAAAAAAAACTTGGTCTTTGCATTAATTCTAATCTGCAATAGGTGCAAATTTGATCTCCCTTATCCATTTCTAAGATCCCACCTCTGTCGATTGCAAACAACTACCTTATTGCAGATTTTTAATACGTGGAGAATTGTTATTAGGATCCCGCAAGCCTTGCAGTTCTCTGCAGCAATAAAAATGATCTTCCATCATTCTGTTAGTTTAGTTGTAAAATTTAAAAGTTAGTATGCCACCTACTCTCTAATCACTTTGAGTTCAACAACAACGCAGCTCCAAATAATATTGCACTTTTACATACTAAATATTTTGATGTAAGATTATGCCATTTGAAAAGAAAATCCTCACAAATAAGGCGTTGGTAGAATGAAGGCTTGTGTACTTAGATAACATCCAGTATCTCAAAGAAATTCATATACAATGGATTATATTAATACAATGTAATGCTGCAATGCAAGCAAATCTACCAAAGTTTTCGCTGCAGATGTCACCATTTTATAGCGGAAAATGATAATTACTCGATATCTGTACAACACAAATTACATTCTATAAAATTACAGCCTATCACCACAACAGCAGATGCCGTCTTACTGGTTCTGCACACAACTCTGGACCATCTGGACTACAGGAACACACACGTCAGGCTGCTGTTCATCAACTACATCCCGCCTCTAAACAGAGCTGTCCTCTCCAAACTTGTCACTGAGCTCCAAGACCCGGGTCCCTGAAGCTAGCTTTGCGACTAGATTTTTAACTTCCTCATCGGCGGACCTCAATCAGTGTGGATTGGTTACAACATTTAGGGGGAGGATGGTTGCGCAGCGGTAGAGTTGTTGCCTTTAAGGTCCAGAGACCCGTCCGGGTTCGATCCAGACACGGGTGCGATCCTACGGGTGCTGTCCATACAGAGTTTGTACGTTCTCCCTGCGACAGTGTGGGTTTTTTCCGGGTGCTCTGGTTTCTCTAATCCCCTCCCCCACACACTCCAAAGACGTAAGGGTTTGGCTTTGGTAAAATGGTAAATTTGCATTGTACCTGTGCCTCACTGTATGGCACATATTTGGCCTGAGTTGGCCTCTTTGTATCGTGGTTTTATGCAATGTGAAGCCATGTCATCTGCACATGCATCAAGAAAAGTCAATCGAAATTTTTAAAAAAAATGTTAGGCTTCTGTAAGAAAATTCTGAAATTTAATTCCAAACTATAGATTTTTGGGTGGTGATCTGCAAATTTTGCGAAGGTGAATTTCTGTGACCCCCAATGGCCATTATGTGGGAGTCTCCTGTATTGGAAAATCCTTTACAAGGCTTACCCCCCCCCATTTACAATTGTTGGTTACATTTAGCATTCGTTTGTAGAAACAAAAGACAGTGGATGCTGGTTAATACACAAAAAGTACTGGCGTTAAGGGCCTGTTCCACTTTCCTGAGCTATTCACAAATTCGCCCGAGTTTTCAAACTCGCAGAATGTTCGTAATGAGTCCATAGGAGGCCGTAGAAGTCCGTGGATATATCGTAGTGGCTCGTTATGCCAACCGTAGATACTCGGGGCATCAGGTACGTCAGGACGTTTTTTCCAGCCTTGATGAAAAATGTCCACGAGTAAAAAAATAGCCCCGAGTACCTACGAGTGGCATAACGAGCCGCTACGATGTAGCCACGGACTCCTACGGACTCATTACGAACATTCTGCGAGTTTGAACACTCGGGAGAATTCGTGAATAACTCGGGAAAGTGGGACAGGCCCTTAACTCAGCAGGTCAGGTGGAATCTCTGGTGAACATGGATACTCTGGAGAAGGTCCAATATCCATGTTCTCCAGAGATGCTGCCTGACCCACTGAGTTACGCCAGCACTCAGTGTCCTTTGAAGTTTCTTTTGGTTATTATCACGGGGCACTTCTTTTATTAAAAAGACCTTCGAGCACACACATTTAGCCGCAATTGCCTCAAGATTTGGTTGTGCAACAATAAACGCTGCACATTAAATGACTTCCACTGCCTCTCAAAAACTTATAACTCTGGCATCTTTCAGTTTCCCACTTGCATCATCGACCAGCATATTCTATACATGCACAATCCCAGCTGATCAAAATTCTCTGCACAGAAAGTCGAATGTTTAAACCAAAGTGCTTATGTTATAAAATATATTGCCAACAAAGTATTTCCGTTTTGAGAGGGGAAAAAAATTCTAGATGGATCTTTTGAGAGTGATTGTTCAGTTATTATCGATTAAGACCAAAAATTCAGTTCCCAGAGTATAATTTATATATTGCAAAAGCGATCTTACTTTGAATGTAGATCATTCCTTGCAATACCCTTAAAAATGTCTCGAGTCAATAAAGCATGTTTTCTCAAGTGCTTTAAAAGCCACATTTATACTAATTTAGGAAAGTCAGGTGAGTGTAGACTGCAAAGTTTGCCAATAAAAAGAAATTAGATGGGAGGGCATTTTGTAGTTATGATATTAGGATTAATATAAATAGCTTGACTGAGTGGGCAAAAACTTGGCAAATGGAGCATAGCTTAATATAGGACTATATGAGGTTTTTTACTTTGGTAAGGTGAACCTAAAGGCACAGTATTATCAAAATGGTGAAAGTTGGAGAAGTAGAATTAGGCTATTCGGCCCATCAAGTCTACTCCATCATTCAATCCTGGCTGCTCTATCTTTCTCTCTCCTACCATTCTCCTGCCTTCTCCCCATAACCCCTGACAACTCTTTTACTAATCAAGAATCTATCAATCTCCACCTTAAAAAATTCACTAAGCTAATTCTTGGAATCTTAGATTCATTGGCTATATTTACTTCTGGTCATACAACATGGAAATATGTTCTTCGGCCAAACTTGTTCACACCGGCCAACAAGCTCCATCTATACTTGTCCCACCTGCTTGCGTTTCAATGTATCCATGTACCTGTCTAATTGTTTCTTAAACATTGCAATAGTCCCTGCCTCAACTACCTCCTCTAGCAACCCCTCAGATTCCTACTAAATCTTTTCCCCTTTATTTAAACCCATGTCCTCGGGTTCGCCATTCCCCTACTCTGGGCAAGAGACTGTCTATCTACCTCATCTATTCCTCTCATGGTTTTACACACCTGTATAAGATCACCCCTCATTCTCCTGCGCTCCAAGGAGTAGAGTCCCAGTCTACTCAACCTCTCTCTCTATAGCTCAGACCCTCGAGTCCTGGCAACATCCTCGTAGTCTTGATCTTTGGGAGTATTTAAAGAGGAAATAGATAATTCTTGGAAAGATCATGGAATTGAAGGCGATATTTGTACATATATATATTTTACTGCTCATTATTCTACGTTAGCTCTTCTGGGTGAGATGCTAACTGCATTTTGTTGCCTCTGTACTGTACACTGCACAATGGCAATAAAGATTGAATCTGAATCTGATCTGAATCTGATAGGAACTGGCACAGGAAGAGGAATTCTTAAGGGGTTGGACAGGCTAGATGCAGGAAGATTGTTCCCGATGTTGGGGAAATCCAGGACAAGGGGTCACAGCTTAAGGATAAGGGGGAAATCCTTTAGAACCGAGATGAGAAAAACATTTTTCACGCAGAGAGTGGTGAATCTCTGGAACTCTCTGCCACAGAAGGTAGTTGAGGCCAGTTCATTGGCTATATTTAAGAGGGAGTTAGATGTGACCCTTGTGGCTAGAGGGATCAGGGGGTATGGAGAGAAGGCAGGTACGGGATACCGAGTTGGATGATCAGCCATGATCATATTGAATGGTGGTGCAGGCTCGAAGGGCCGAATGGCCTACTCCTGCACCTATTTTCTATGTTTCTATGTTTCTATGAAATGAGGCCTTGGGCAGATCAGCCATGATCATATTGAATGACGGGCAAATATGAAAGGTCGGATGGTTTATTTTGTTCTGTTCTTAGATTTTCATGTCACTATCTGAGCTCACTTGATTATTATTAATGTTATTAATGTTTAGAAATAACTTGAAAAAATAAAAGCAGCACTTCTCTGCTTGACCTTTTTAAAAGTAGAAACAAATATGTTTTCATATGAATAATACATTTTAAGGAAACTTAGACTTGAAAGTAAACTTTATACTCGGCAACCATGTTACAGTTCTGTTTGATGTAGGTGTGAACTGTTTGGCTGTATTGGATTGTGAAGTAAAGGATTTACGTTTAGTTTTAATCTACTTTTTCATTGTTGTTGGATAGGAAGGAACTTCAGCAGAAGGGTCTCGACCTGAAATGTCACCCATTCCTTTTCTCCAGAAATGCTGCCTGATCCACTGAGTTAATCCAGCTTTTAGTGTCTATCTTCATTGTTAACTGATGGGTTCTGCAAAAAAATACTTGCAACAGCAGCATCTGTATCTCGGTGGATTACTTATAGTTGTGATCATCTTAGGATATTAGTGACCAGAGCAAAGCAATCTTCCAGTTGCTAAGCACTTTAATTATCCTTCCATTCCCACACTGACCTTTCTGTCCTAGGCCTCCTCCATTGTCAGAGTGAGGCTAAACGCAAAGTGGAGGCACAGCATCTCATATTTTCTTGGGCAGCTTACAACCCAGTGGTATGAATATTAATTTCTCTTACTTCATAACTCCTGCATTCCCTCTATCTCCATCCCTCCCCCTCCCAAGTCATACCAGCTTCTCTTTCTCGCCCAACAAACAGCTAATAACAATGGCCTGTTTTCTTTATCGTTGTTACTTATTTGCATATCTTTCATTCATTGTTCTATATCTCTGCATCACCGTCTATATCCCCCGTTTCCCTTTCCCGTGACTTTCAGCCTGAAGAAGGGTCTCAACTCGAAATGTCGCCCATTCCTTTTTTTCCCAGAGATGCTGCCTGTCCCGCTGAGTTACTCCTGCTTTTTGTGCCCATCAAAGAAAAATCGTGTTGATTGCTACAGTATAAACTGCAAACAACAGAGGGAAGATGATAACCATTGCAGAGCGATCCATCCCATCCCCGCCAACTAAAAGAGCCCTAGTCGAGTTATTTAACATGCCCACGGTTGACAGCACTTCCTCAATTGTGTGGCCAGCCTGTTTGGTGACTGATGAGCCACAGCTGGTATAAGGCTTCAAGTTCATTGAGGTCAGACTGCTGCAGAGTTCCTGAATAACTTCATTCATACAATCATCCAAAAATATTTTTTTTTCTTTCACTTGCGAAAAGAGATTCCTGCAACACTCTGCCTGTCATATAGGATTTCCATGGCCCTTCAGGGATTATAACTAAACATAAATTAATTAGAATAGCAGTGACCATATATCATGGAACACTTTGCCTTCAGCCTGGTTCCTGCTGCAATAATCCATGCCTTCCTTGAGTTTCGGATCTTGTGAGGATGCTGACTGGAATGCCAAATTAATATCGAAGATTTGGAAGTGTCATTACATCCTGCATTTGGAACAGAACTTATGCCCCTGCTCTGTTCTGTCCAGTTACATGGAATAATTGTATGACTTAACTGACACTTGCAAGCCATTCAATTAAGTAATAACTGGTCTTCAACTCTTTCTGTGTGAATTATTAAATGACTGTGCTTATGCCTCAATATAAAGAGTGGCAGAACATTCTCTCCACTATAAACTTCATGGTTGCCTCCTTCTTTATGGGTCTCACTATTGTATCAATGGACAACATGCTGATATGTTGGAATCATATCAGAATACCATTGAATGCTGTGGGCTGACTGCCCGACTGCTTACGTAGCAAGAATTGAAATATCTTTTGTTTGGAATTACTTCTTATGGGCCTGTCCCACTTAGGCGATTATTTAGGCGACATAGGCGACTTGGCTGTCGCCACATGTTCACCGGTTTATTTAGTCCACATGCTGCACTGTGGACTAAATATTTCTTCATTGAATACAAATGAATGTCAGGCCCTTCTCCAATTTAAGACTACTACGATTCCTTCTGTCTTTTCCTTAAAGTACCAAGCATTACGTATAATAATAATAATAATGGATGGGATTTATATAGCGCCTTTCTAATACTCAAGGCGCTTTACATAGCATTATTCATTCACTCCTCAGTCACACTCGGTGGTGGTAAGCTATTTCTGTAGCCACAGCTGCCCTGGGGCAGACTGACGGAAGCGTGGCTGCCAATCAGCGCCTATGGCCCCTCCGACCACCACCAATCACTCACACACATTCACACACAGGCAAAGGTGGGTGAAGTGCCTTGCCCAAGGACACAACAACAGTATGCACTCCAAGCGGGATTCAAACCGGCTACCTTCCGGTCGCCAGCCGAACACTTAGCCCATTGTGCCATCTGTCGTCCCACGTATGATGATCAATTTATTTTACGTACAGTGGCACAGTAGTGGAGTTGCTGCCTTACAGCGTCAGAGACCCGGGTTCGATCCTGACCACGGGTGCTTTCTGTCTGAAGTTTGTACTTTCTCCCCGTGACCTGCGTGGGTATTCTCTGAGAGCACCAGTTTCCCTCCACACTGTAAAGACATACAGGCTTGTAGGCCAATACCTCCTTCCTCAACTCCATGCAAGGACCCTGACAGTCTTTTCAGGTGAGGCAGAGGTTCAATTGCCTCTCCTCCAACCTCATCTACTGTTCCAGGTGTGGACTCCTATATATTGGCAAGACCAAGAGCAGTCTCGGCGATCGTTTCGCTGAACACCTCCGCTCAGTCTGCCTAAACCTACCTGGCGCTAAACACTTTAACTTCCCCTCCCATTCCCACACTGGCCTTTCTGTCCTGGGCCTCCTCCATTGTCAGAGTGAGGCCTAGCACAAATTTGTGCAGCTTACACACCAGCGGTATAAATATTGATCTCCAACTTCAAGTAACCCGTGCTTTCCCCGTCTCCACCCCTCATCCTTCCCAGTTCTCCGACCAGCGTGACTGTCACCGATTACATTGTATCTCTGTGGAGGAAAGAACTACAGATGCTGGTTTAAATCAAAGGTAGACACAAAATGCTGGAGTAACTCAGTGGGACAGGCAGCAGTTCTGAAGAAAGGTCTCAACCCGAAACGTTACCCATTCCTTCTCCCCAAAGATGCTGCTTGTCCCACTGAGTTACTCCAGCTTTTTGTTTCTATCTTCGGTTTAAACCAGCATTTGCAGTTCCTTTCTAGCGCTTGTTTGTCAGTAGGTTTTATTTTTTTTTTTTTAAGAACTTACCTTTGTAAGTACAAAAAAAAGATGGCCATGAGATTTTTTTTTACCCTTGGGTGTGTCAACCATTTCAGATACTGAATCTTTCTGCATTTTTAATGATTAATTTTGCACTCATCAAAATTAGGATATTGGGTTTAGTCAAACAAACACCTTCCTATCTTGCACATTCAGCTTTTTATGAAGTTAGATGTTGCAAAATGTTTTTTTTTAAATATTTGGTCCTTTACCTCAACTCGATCACCTTGCCCTCAGCTGCACCAGTGTGGCTATTTTTATTTCCAAACTGCCCAGCCTTGCTGAATAAAATCACCAATTTAATACTGAATTAGCAGCATTTTGATACCGTGAGCCCATGACGTTCAAGAACCGAGTCAAGCCAGAAAATGTCTTTGACATTCGAATCTTCCAGTGGCTTTACCTGCTCTTAGACTTGGCTTAGAAACATAGAAAATAGGTGCAGGAGGTGGCCATTTGGCCATTTGATCGTCCCCAATCAATAACCTGTGCCTGCCTTCTCCCCATATCCCTTCATTCCACTAGCCCCTAGAGCTCTATCTAACTCTCTCTTAAATCCATCCAGTGATTTGGCCTCCACTGCCCTCTGTGGCAGGGAATTCCACAAATTCACAACTCTCTGGGTGAAAAAGATTTTTCTTAAATGGCCTCCCCTATATTCTAAGACTGTGGCCCCTGGTTCTGGACTCGCCCAACATTGGGAACATTTTTCCTGCATTTAGCTTGTCCGGTCCCTTTATAATTTTATATGTTTCTATATGATTCCCCCTCATCCTTCTAAACTCCAGTGAATACAAGTCTAGTCTTTTCAATCTTTCCTCATATGACAGTTCCCGCCATCCCAGGGATCAATCTCGTCAACCTACGCTGCACTGCCTCAATCACAAGGATGTCCTTCCTCAAATTAGGAGACCAAAACTGTACACAATACTCCAGATGTGGTCTTACCAGAGCCCTATACAACTGCAGAAGAACCTCTTTACTCCTCGACAACCGCAGAAGAACCTCTTTACTCCTGTAGTGAACGGCTTCATTGAAACCCTTGACTGAGAGGGAAAAGGGTACATACTTCTCCTAGAAACTAAACCTTACAGAGTACTCTATACCTTGGTTTATGTGTTTTGGCATTAGTGTTATTGCACTCATGTTAGTGCAGTTAGAGAAAAAAAAAATGCTTCTTTGATTGGCTTGCTTCCGCAAGAAGTGAATAGATCTTGTTCATGCCTCATGTTAGCATTTAGGTAGCGATGGAGGGTAAACATCCTGATTCTCTCCCCACTGCACAGAGAGGAGAACGAACATCACCTGATGAACCAGCGTTTAAGAAGGAACTGCAGATGCTGGAAAATGGAAGGTAGACAAAAGTGCTGGAGAAACTCAGCGGGTGCAGCAGCATCTATGGAGCGAAGGAAATAGGCAACGTTTCGGGCCAAAACCCTTTTTCAGACTTCAGATGAACCAGCTCAGGAGAACCCAGGGTTCAAAGCTGGGACTTTACATGGTTGAAAATCAACCACTCACCATACAGTGAGAATACATATGATATAATAATAATAATAATAAATTTTATTTGTGGGCGCCTTTCAAAAGTCTCAAGGACACCGTACAGAATTTAACAAGAGTAAAAAACATATAATCGGAGTAAAATAAATAATAAAGACATCACCAATACACAAATTAAAGACAGAATTCGATCCAAAGACAAAAAAATCTAAAACACAATGTGAAGAGAGAGCAGCGGCAGCTAAACCGCGCCAGCGTACACTCACCCTTCCGATGATATGGATGATACTAATACTCGTTCTACATCACGTTGAATTTGCTGACCATTCTGATATTTGATACTTTACACCAAGTGACAATAAAGTACCATCATCATTATTCAACGTTGTAACTAATTGATTAGTTCACCTGCATGTTGATCTTCATCAGCGTGCACAATCATAAAATCAACACTACCCTTTCTCCCACCATTTAACAGATTCTCTGCCTCGGTTACATTCTTTGAAATGTTCCCATGTTATGTCCCACCTCCCATGTTCTCACCTACTCACTCAGCTTGTCCATGACCCCCAAGAACCCTCTTCGCATCCCCCTTGCAATTCCCACCTAATTTAGCATCACCAGCAAACTTGTACGGGTGACATTTCACCCTCTCAGCCTAATCTTTGAATATAGAATGTGAATAGTTAGGGCTCAAGAACAGATGTGCATGGCTCCATATGAGCCATCTGTGGAATTCTCTGCCTCAGAAGGCAGTGGAGGCTAATTCTCTGGATGTTTTCAAGCGAGAGTTAGATAGAGCTCTTAAAGATAGTGGGAGTCAATGGATATGGGGAGAAGGCAGGAAAGGTGTACTGATTGTGGATGATCAGCCATGATCATAGTGAATGGCGGTGCTGGCATGAAGGGCTGAATGGCCTACTCCTGCACCTATTGTCTGCCCTGCCAAACTGAATTTATTTCTTCCCATTCTAATTCTCAATCTATGTCAGCATAGAACCTTCCAGAATTTTGCGCGAGACCTTATCGAATCCTTTCTTAAAATCCTAAAGCACCACATCCTCTGATTCCCTGATTCTCCCTATCTAAACTTTTATTGACCTCCTCAAATTCTTAACCAGATTAGAATAGGATTTAGTAAGAAGTCAAAGATGAATCTTGAGTTTTGCCTTGTTTCTCTCCTTCGAAGTTATTAGGTCCCTTTTACTGAATATGAATAAGACTGCAAACCAATGCATTCAGAGATAGCATTCATAGAAACATAGAAAATAGGTGCAGGAGTACGCCATTCGGTCCTTCGAGCCTGCACCGCCATTCAATATGATCATGGCTGATCATCCAACTCAGTATCCTGTACCTGCCTTCTCTGCATACCCTCTGTTCCCTTTAGCCACAAGGGCCATGTCTAACTCCCTCATAAACATAGCCAATGAACTGGCCTCAATTAACTTCTGTGGCAGAGAATTCCAGAGATTCACCACTCTCTGTGTGAAAAATACAGATCATGTGGGTTTGGCTACACTGGCCTCTTTTAACAACAATGCTCGTGGCAAGAGAGAGGAAATCAATTTTATCTCGGGCATTGGGGAAAACTGACAGAAATGTAAAACAAACTACTGAGGAGGTAATGAGTGAACCTTGGACCAGGAGTTATTTGTCACCCTATGGCAGGTCTGGCAAGATCACAATGGAGGCTCCATTTCCAACCTCCAATTATTCGCAGACTTAACTTTTTTTTGCCAGAAGTTTTCCCTTGACAAAGTTCCATTGGAGACATCACTACCAAGACATTTATCCCCAATTGGAAGCACTAAACAAGCTACATTGTTAGACCAAAGCATTGTAAACGGCATTCAAGTCACTCCTTTAGCATCAATAGAATGAATTTGTGAGATAAAGTACAATGCATTAAATCACGTACAATGCATATATATTGAGAGTGTAACACTCTTGACTACCAGCCAATTTCTGGGCACAACATTTGATACCTAGGGAAAAGAGAAGCATCATGGGTAAATTATATGGCTGGCCGCCAAAAGCCCTGTGATTAGGGGATGCATGTTCCAATTCTCCCATGGCAGCTGGGAAATAGACTCATGTAACCAAACAAATAGAAAAACATAGAAAAATAGATGCATGCGTAGGCCATTCGGCCCTTTGAGCCAGCACCGCCATTCAATATGATCATGGAATCTGGACATTTCAGGCTGAAGAAATGTCTCGACCCGAAACACCACTCATTCCTTCTGTCCAGAGATGCTGCATGTCCCGCTGAGTTACTCCAGCATTGTGTGTTTAAATCTGGACATTTTTATTTATTTAAAGAAAGCAAGTATCCATAATTGATTAATTAATGAATTATCTCAAAAACTTAAGTGGTTTCATTGACGCACTTCAGATAAGGATGGCTGCTATCCTTACCCGAGATGGCCTTCATGTGATATTCTGTATCTCACTTTCCAGCATTGCTATTTATTCTCTCCATTCATCTTGCCACTGTCCCACTGAGTTACTTCAGCATTTTGCGTCTATCTTCAGCGTAAACCAGCATCCGCAGTTCCTTCCTACACCTCCCGTACCATTATGGTTTCCATCACTGGCTCTTATAAACATTTCCAATGTTCACTCAACCTGCCCTTATTGCTGTAACTCAAAACATGCTGAAAGGTCCTGACCTGCAACATCAACAGTTTCTTCCACTGATGGTGCTTGACCCACTGAATCCCTCCAGCAGTTTGTTTTTGCCTGGTTTGAAAGCTCATTGACTTGGAACATTAACTTTGTTCATAGGTCATAGGAGCAGAAATAGGCCATTCGGCCCATTGAGTCAACTCCATTATTCAATCATGGCTGATCTATATTTCCCTCTCAACCCATTAATTTGTCTTCTCCCCACATTTTTCTCACTGCATGCATTCTGTACAGCTATTTTCTCTATGTTTGATCATTATTTAAATTTCCCAGCATCTGTAGTGTTTTTCTTTTAATGCATTCATATCAACATGACCAACAGAACATTAGACACAATGGGCCAGACCCTAAAGCCAAATTTAAGTGAGACACATGGAACTGCAGATGCTGGTTTACAAAACAAAAGACACAATTTATGTAGTAATGTAGTAATGCCCCTGTCCCACGTAGGAAACCTGAACGGAAACCTCTGGGGACTTTGCGCCCCACCCAAGGTTTCCGTGCGGTTCCCGGAGGTTTTTGTCAGTCTCCCTACCTGCTTCCACTACCTGCAACCTCCGGCAATCACCTGCAACCTCCGGGAACCACACGGAAACCTTGGGTGGGGCGCAAAGTCTCCAGAGGTTTCCGTTCAGGTTTCCTAAGTGGGACAGGGGCATAACTCAGCACTGGAGAACGTAGAATTCAAATCTGAAGAAAGGTCCAGACCCAAAACGTCACCTAGCCCACGTTCTCCAGAGATGCTGCCCGACTCCAGTTACTCCAGCACTTTGTGTCCAAATTTAATTGAGTTGGCTAAGTTGAAAGGAAAATTGCTCCAAATACCATTCAAAATTGGGCCAAGTTGTTAGAGTTTCTAAACTACAAGTAATCAGTGTATCATAAAATACAAGCAAGAAGGCAGGAAAGAACTGTGGTGAGCCAGAGTTGTTTCCACCTGTGCTGCTAATAAAAGATCTTCTGTGTACCACTGCTGGCTTCCGGCAGAGTGCCTGATTATGGCTTTCCTTATCCGCTGCAGTCTAGACTTAAGAATCTCGTTCATTGTCACACAGACTATTCATCCTAGTAATAAAACATCTATCTTTCCAATATCCAAGATAAATGTTCTGCCCGAAATGTTTCTTTATAGGTTAGTTATTTTGAGAAATAATAGTTTTGTTTATTATTGTCACGTGTACCGAGGTGCAGTGAGAAGCTTATCGTAACCTAATGATTTAAATAAATCTGTGCACCAACCCTCACGGTGGAGGCGGTTCAGCAATAGAGTTGCTGCCTTACATCACTTGAGACCCAGGTTCGATCCCGACTACGGGTGCTGCCTGTATAGAGTTTGTACATTCTCCCAGTGACCACATGGATTTTCCCCGGATGCTCCAGTTTCCTCCCACATTCCAAAGACGAGCAGGTTTGTACGTTAATTGGCTTTGTTAAAAATTGTAAATTGCCCCTAGTGTGTAGGATAGTGTTAGTGTGCGTGGATCGCTGGTCAGCGCGGACTCGGTGGGCCGAAGGACCTTTTTCCGTGCTGTATCTCTAAACTCAACCTTATTTACAACCTTCAGAGAACTGGAACATGGAGAAGTGTCCTTAATTAATAACATAGAAGCATGCTTATAATTATTTTTAATGCATGTTTGTAGCAACCAACTTTTAATGCCAAGTTCTGCAGAATCTGAAAATGCGATTGTGGAGACATGTTATTTGTGACCTTCAGATGGTGGTTTCATGGACAGCCCTCAGTTGGCTGCAGTGTCCACACGACAGGCATCTGTGCCATAATGCAGCAACTTGCAAGCCAGAAACTAGATGGGCATCCAATGCTGCTACATGTGAGTACCCATCCCACCTCTGGACTTAGCATGGAATCCAGTCATGGAGCCCAGCTCGAGGGCAGAGATTCCTAACACATGTATTTGGTTGATTATAAATATAAATACAAGTAAACACTGTTCTTCTCTCTCTTACTTCATTTCAATGTTTTAATTAGTTATGACGTGCAAGCATGTTTCCAAAGAAAGTAATTATTCTTTAATTTTAAAAAATCTGCTTTTTCAAACTATTTAAATCTTTCAAAACTGCTTTTAGATAACTCTCAGGGGTTTCTGGTAGAATTCTCAAATGCAATCAGACCTATGGGGATTGTGGAGGCAGAGGTCCAGATTAGGCATGAAACATTAACTCTGTTTTTCTTTCCACAAGTTATACGTTATGCCTTACCATTTTTGAATTTGGGATATTTGGTTACTTGAATTCATATTCCCCATGCCTCTGGACTCATACCTGAAGAAGGGTTTCCGCCCGAAACGTTGCCTATTTCCTTCGCTCCATAGATGCTGCTGCACCCGCTGAGTTTCTCCAGCATTTTTGTGTACCCTCCAGATTAATAGTTCAGGTCTCTTATTAGTATTGGTTTATTATTGTCAAGCTCACTGAGATAAAGTGAAAGAGTGCAGGGAGTGGTTGAGAAAGTAGGATAACACCGAGCTAGTTGTGAATGGGTGATTGATGGTCGGCAGGGACTCGATGGGCCAAAGGGCCGGTATAAATGCTGTATCTGACAAGCAGTCAATGAATCGAATGGTGTTGCTGGATTTAGCAGTGTCTGGACATATTACAATCTTTTGGCCTGCCTTTAAATGTCCAGGGTTGTCGGTTCCGAGCTTTAGTCCCCCCCTCAGAACTGAATCTGGCTGAATTGGTCTCGGATGAACACACACATCTATTTTCCAAATGCTTCTTGGGCTACAAGCTTGGATCGGGGCCAGGAGTATGTGAAACCGTTCACAGCACAGGGCAGGAGTGCCAGCGGGGTACCAGTCTACAGAGAGTCTGCATTTCCATACCCTCAGTCAAACTCCCGATGTCAAGACATGGTGGATGACGGAGAAAAGTGATAGTGACGGCTTGTGCACGCTTTTATTTGCAGCCCCCACACTTTCAGCATTTCAAATTAAAGCACATTCCACAGTTAACACTTCTATATGAAACACGGCACAATAATTGTTTTCAGCCTTGTATGTTTATATTGCGTAACACTGATTATATACATTATGAAGTCCCTTATAAATGAAATAAAATATAACATCTCGAATGGACAGTGATTTTGCGTCTTAAACAGAAAATACAGTAATCCTACAGTAGGTTAGAGTTCAAAATAAACTGCTCAGCATCTTCACAGAATATTAAAATACCAAGCCTTGGGGATATTTTTTTTTTAGCATAAAAGTTAATGCATTTCAGTTCAAACAGTTGCACAAATGCTCTTTTTTTTATTGGCATTTCCCTTGCTGTCTTTGCACATAAAATGGTTGAGGTTTGCCTTTGAACAGATAGGCAGCTCTTTAGACAATCAATCATTCCATCCACAAGGCTGAATATAATACAAGGCACTCTGCTCTTTCTTAACGCCAGCATTAAAGGCCTGTTAAGGTCATCAGTGATGCCAAATGTTATTTCTAGCAGCAAAAGGGCACTCAGTCATGCCGACACCAAATGGCACTGTTAACTGCAAACGAGTTAAAGTGTATGTCAAGCTTTGGGTTGTAACTGAATGAAGGGCTCATTCAATTTAACCACACTTTGTCAACAGTGGAGACCATTCATGGAGGTTAGATTCCAATATTAACCCTCAAAACGTCTTTCTAAAAACACTCAGCAGATCCTACGGTTGTAAATAGAAATCTCGAAATAAAAACTCAATCTCTTTATTCCAAAAAAATCAAATCTCTCTTTACATTTACAGAGCAAACCTATCCTATTGCTGAAAATTATTGTTGCTAAAACTAGAACTTCAGATGATGTTTATTTCCACAATGTATGGTAGTTTGCTTGTCGCATCTAAATTTTTACTGTTTACGAGCAAAAGGAATTTGGGATCCTTGAGTAGCAACAAGTTTCAACTGAGTGCAGCTATTGATCCCCCAGTCTAATGTTGCCCCAGTCTGTATATTGCACTGTGTATTTGCAAGTCCATTTATGTAGCCTTAGGCAGAGTGACTAGATTAAATATTGGATATTACACTCGAAAAAAACAAGCTTGACATTGTGTCTCAGCTAGATTTGATCTCAAGAAATAAGGTGATTTGCATGCCCATTCTAATGGGCCTGGAGCTTGGGTTCTCTTATGTCAGTGCAGGCTATGTCTATATCTTTGTTTATGGGATGTATCATGGCCTTTCCATTAGATGTTGGCTTCCATTGCACATTAAAGCTTGCAGCTCATTCGCTATCAATTTAATGGCTCTTTTAGGGCTGGTGGTGGAGTCAGATATGACAGGGGCATTTCAGAGGTTTTATAGATAGGCACATGGATATGAAGGGAATGGAGGATATTGATCATGTGCAGGCTCAGGAGATGAGTTTAGGTTTCGTTTTTAAGTTTAGAGTCACATGCGGAAACAGGCCCTTCGGCCCACCGAGTCCGCACCGACCCCCGTACTTTTCACACTATCCCACACATACAAGGGACAATTTACACTTATACCAAGCCAATTAACCAACAAACGTGTGTGTCTTTGGAGTGTTGGAGGAAACCAAAGATCTCGGAGAAAACCCACGTTGTCAAGGGGAGGACGTACACACTCTGTACAGACAACACCCGTAGTTGGGATCCAACCCGGATCTCGGGCGCTGTAAGCACTGTAAGGCAACAACTTTACAGCTGCGCCACCATGCTGCCCATTAACTGGGGATGGGGACTGGACATTGTGCCTTCCCCCACAGTGGTAACCATTGTGGGGGGATGATTTTCTGTGTGTAATGTGAATATGTTAGTCTGTGTCCAAGATGGCTGTCGGAAGGGAGAGTGGACGCTGGCGCGCTTTAGCTGCCGCTGCTCTCTCTTCACCTTGTGTTTTTGATTTTTTGTCTTTGGAGCGAATTCTGTCTTTAATTTGTGTATTGGTGATGTCCTTATTATTTATTTTACTCCGACTATATGTTTTTTCTCTCTTGTTAATTTTCTGTAAGGTGTCCTTGAGACTTTGAAAGGCGCCCGTAAATAAAATGTATTATTATTATTATTATAATTATGTGTGGCACGGACATTGTGGGCTGAAGGGCCTCTCCCTGTTCTCTGCAAAGAAAACAGTCCATTTGGTATGTTATAAAATATAATAATAGCTCAACTATCTATTGCCTCAAATTATTCCAAATATCCCCAAAATATTCTCATATAATCAGTCAGATCAAGACTTTGGGCAATAGTATAGAGCATATTGAAAGCCTATTAGCTTTGAGATAGTGTGGAAGCAGGCCCTGTGGCCCTCCGAGTCCACACCAAATATTGATCACCCACACGTTAGTTCCATGTTATCCCACTTTCGTATCCTACACATTAGGGACAATTTTACAGAAGCCAATTAAACTAAAAACCTGCAAGTCTTTGGGATATGGGAGGAAACCAGTGCACCCGGAGAAACCCCATGCAGTCACAGGGAGAATGTACAAACTCCGTACAGACAGCACCCATAGTCAGGATCGAACCTAGGTCTCTGATGCTGTGAGGCAGAAGTTCTAATGCCACACCACTGTACCGCCCTAAAGTACATCACTTCAAATGTTATTATTATTACAATTTTGTGAGATCATTAAACAGCTATTATCTATATAAAGTCATGGTCTATCTTTAGCTCTGTCCATTGTATGCCATATCATATTAACAACACCCAGTTTATGCAACTTCCTTCTACTTGAGTTTCTGTTTCTTTCTTTACATTTGTATGGCTTTTTGGTAAACACATTATCAAGTTTCAATTTGTCTATTCCTTTTTGCATCTTCACTTCAATAATACCTCTCCAAGTCTTCAACATGTGCATAAACGTTTGTTGTGAGCTGTACTATCAAATCCATCCGTGCCAAGGAACTGATTGCGGACTTTGGAAAGGGTAGGATGGGGACCCACAGTCACGTTTATATCAACGGGTCGATGGTGCAAAGGGTCAAGAGCTTCAAAATCCTGTGCGTGCATATCTCTGAAGATCTCTCCTGGTCCCAGAACACTGATGCAATTATAAAGAAAACACATCAGCACCTCTACTTCCTGAGAAGATTACAGAGAGTAGGTATGTCAAGGAGGACTCTCTTGAACCTCTACAGGTGCACAGTAGAGAGTATGCTGACCGGTTGCATCGTGGCGTGGGTGCCCAGGAGCGGAAAAGACTGCAAAAAGTTGTAAACATTGCCCAGTCCATCATCGGCTCTGACCTCAATGGTATATGGACACACTGATCTGTTCTGTATTTATTTATGCCTACAATATTCTGTTGTGCTGAAGCAAAGCAAGAATTTCAATGTCCTATCTGGGACGCATGACAATAAACTCTATTGAATCTTGAATCAACATAGGAAATGGAACCAGCTGCCAAAGGAAGTAGTCGAGGCAGATACAATAACAACATTCAATTACATCGAGCCGAAACGTCACTTATTCCTTTTCTCCACAGATGCTGCCTGACCCGCTGAGTTACTGCAGCATTGTGTGTCTAGCGTCTCTAAAAGACATTTGGACAGGTACAGGAAAGGTTTACAGGGATATGGGCCAAATGTGTCTGGCTTGGATGGAGCATCATTGATGGCTGGGACGAGTTGAGCTGAAGGGCATGTTTCCATGCTGTGTGACTCTATGGCTCCAAGTGTATAAAAAACATTTAACATGTGCAGGAGTTATAACAAGAACCAGGAATGTGGAGATGACACAGAACTAGACTTGTATATAGCACATGGGCACAGGTCCAAATTTGAGGACTACATAAGCAACAAGCCAAATGATGCCCTGGAGCACGGATCATGCTGGAGTAGATAAAACAAAGGCTTCCATTTATACAAGACCTTCACACCCCTTGCTGACTGTTGAATAACTGTGTTTTCACATTATTCAACAGTCTTGTAAGTGTTGCTGTGCAGAGAGCATATAGCCAAGTAGTGCACAGTAAATTCTTCCCTCAATCTGGAATATGATCACCAACGAAATTGTTGCAATTTGATGACGGAGGCATAAATGCTGGACATTACCCATGTTTAAATCCTTAAAGATATGGTCCACAATAATGGCCAGCATTCCACAGCCCCAATCTAATGAGACTCACCAGAGTTGACATGGTTCTTTTGTCTTGGAAAAATCAGTCTTCAGGTTTATTCCAATTGCATTCGAGCTAAAGAAATTTGAACAGAAGCATCTTTTTCAAGACTCTTCTTTCAAACAAGCAATAGGTCAGTGCACCATCAAGGGCACTGGAAAGGGTTAAGTATGACTAGGAGACAAAAGACAACAAGTTCAAGATGGAGTCTCCAGTCCTCCACTTGATTGAGGACAGAGAATTTCATTGCACCCTGCTGTACTTGACAATAAACTAATCAAACTCTGAATGGGAATCTGAATCTGGCTCAGGAATGATAAATCCCCCAGAGCCAGATGGTATTAAAATCAGAATGCTAAGGGAAGCAAGGGAGGAGACTGTTTGGGAACTTGGAGTTTGGCATCTTTGTTAGCTACGGTTAAGTACCAACACACTGGACGATAGCTCATGGTGCCAGATTATTCAAACGGGATAGTAGGGGGGAGTTCCCCCCCCCCCCCCCCCGGGTACCATGTAATCCCGTGCTACCTACTCCATGCTCAGATAGTCGCCGACTAAATCGTATCCCCACCTGGTTTGCCAGGTGAGGATGGGGCTGTGGACCCGCAGCAGGAACAACAACAAGACCTGTCAAAGGGTGGATGAGCTCCTAGCGAGCCAACGGCCATCTACACTTCAGTAGACGTTGCAATCACTGTCATAGATAGCATTGTAAGGCACCGTGCCTGTTGATGTTTTCAACGGCGATGATGATAGTAGGGATAAAACCAAAATCTACAAGGCATTGAGACGTGAAGCAGGAGTAGGGGAGATGTTTGAGAAGATTCTGAGGAGCAACATTCACGTTCACTTGAAAAAGCACAAACTGATTAAGACAAGTCAACATGGGTTTGTGCAGAGGAAATTATGTCTCACCAATTTGACTGAGTGTTTTATGGAGGTAACTAAGAAAATTGATGAAGGTTGACATGGAAGGTTGACAAGGTTGACACTGAAAAATGATGTGGTTGACATGGTTTGCAAAGACTTCTGCAATGCTATTGACAAGGTCCAGCATTGCAGGCTGATCCAGAAAGTTAAGGCATGGCAGCACGATGGTACAGCAGTAGTATTGCTGCCTTACAGCACCAGAGATCAGAGTTTGATCCTGACTATGGTTGCTAACTCTTTGGAGTTTGTACGTTCTCCCCGTGACCTATGTGGGAGAACCGGGAGCTCCGGGAGCTCCAGTTCCCTCCCACATTCCAAAGAGATACAGGTTTGTAGGTTAATTGGCTTGGTAAAATTGTAAATTATCGCTAGTGTGTGTAGGATAGTGTTAGTGTGCGGGGAATTGCTAGTCGGTGCAAACTCGGTGGACCGAAGGGCTCGTTTCCACGCTGTATATCTAAACTAATAAAAACTAAATAAGGGATCAAAGATGAGTTGACAAACTGGATCCAAAATTGGTAATGGGAGGTAGCGGGCAATGGTGGACGAGTGTTTTTCTGACTCAATTGATGTGTCATTGGGATCAGTGCTGGGATCTTGGTTGGGTGTAGATGGTCTGACCAGTAATTTGTAAATATCTAAACATGGTGGAATCATAGATAGTGAAGATGGTTGTCTAAGGATACAGTGCGATATAGATCAGCTGGAATTCTACTTCTGTGTGCACACATGTATATTCAAGGCCACATCACTGAAAAATCTCTTATAGATTCATCCAAAATGACCCTTTGAAGGGTAGTTAGTATTCGGCAGGGAAGTGTACCATAAAGCTAGATTCTACAATGGTAAAAATGAGTAGAAAAAACAAGAAACTGCAGATGCTGGCTTACAAAAGAAGAAGCAAAATGCTGGAATAACTCAGCGGTTCAGGCAGCATCCCTGGAGAACAAGGACAGGTGACGTTTTGGGTCGGGACACTTCCTCTGACTTATTCAATATTAGTAATGCTGTTCATTTGTTTTCACGGATATTTAAGTTGGAAAATAACTTTGATCACATTCCCACAAGAACCGCCCGCATCATTTTTTTGAAACAACAATGGGTAAATGGATGGATCATGTTGGTCGGCATGGACAGTTGGGATGAAGGGCCTGTTTCTGTGCTGTATGATTCAAAGACTCTCACACAGGGTTAGTGCAGCGTAGGTTCACAAGGTTAATTCCCGGAATGGCGGGACTGTCATATGTTGATAGAATGATGCGGCTGGGCTTGTGTACTCTGGAATTTAGAAGGATGAGAGGGTCTCTTATTGAAACATATAAGATTAAGGGATTGGACACGCTAGAGGCGGAAAACATTTTCCAGATGTTGGGTGAATCCAGAACCAGGGGCCGCAGTTTAAGAATTAGGGGTAGGCCATTTAGAACGGAGATGAGGAAAAACTTTTTCATCCAGAGAGTTGTGAATCTGTGGAATTCTCTGCCTCAGAAGGCAGTGGAGGCCAATTCTCTGGACGCTTTCAAGAGAGAGTTAGTTAGAGCTCTTAAAGATAGCAGAGTGAGGGGATTTGGCGAGAGGGCAGGAACGGGGTACTGATTGTGGATGATCAGCCACGATCATATTGAATGGCGGTGCAAGCTCGAAGGGCCAAATGTCCTACTCCTGCACCTATTGTGTATTGTTTTTGAGCATATTTGCCTAGATGTTTTCCAGAATGAAATTGCGATGACTTTCAGTAGCATTAGCTTTGGTAAAATATAGCATTTAATATTGCCACCAAAGTAGCAAACTCACTGAAAGGCTGTATTTGTTGGTGAATGCTACACAGTTTGCAGTGTGTTTTAAATTGCTCTCTCTGGAGTATTCAATGTCATCAATGCACAGTGCTACATTTGTATAACAGTCACAAACTTACTTGGATTGTTCTTCAGGGATTAATGTTTGTGTAATATGAAAGTACAGGGCAGACAGAAAAGTAAGATAAGTGACTTTTTTAGGTCAGGATCACACAAGCGATAAACTGAAATAATAAAAACACCAAATGTTGGACATTCTTGGCAGGGCAAGCAACATCTGTAGATGCAAATACATCGGGTCAATGGTTGCTCTAAAATTATCATGGTTAGTCATTGAGTTGCTAACCCTGATTCTCTCTCTCTTCCTCTCTCCCTACAAAGTCTGTCTGACTTGCTGAGAGTTTTCCGCATTTCTGTTTTTATTTCATATTTTCGCCATCTATAATATCTCGCTCTGGTTTAAGAGATAAATTGCGCGCAAGGTTGCAAGTGAGAAGATCAGTGCTTCAGCCAAGCGTTTCAAATGTAGAATAAAACCAAAGCTAGCACAAGAGGCCTGCAACAGATTACCAAGTCCGCAACAGCAGTATCCAATGGCTCTGACCTCCACCATCTTGATATGCTTAGCAAGGGAATCCTGGAGCACATTAACTGCAGCCTCCCATGCAACCTAGATCCGCTGCAGTTCACCTACCACTGCAAGAAGCCCATGACAAACACCATCTCCCTGCCCCTATACACACCACTGGAACATCTTGATAACAAGATGTTAGAATTTAGAAATTTAGAATTTAGAATTTAGAATTCTCGCTAGAATTTAGAAGATTGAGGGGGGATCTTATAGAAACTTACAAAATTCTTAAGGGGTTGGACAGGCTAGATGCAGGAAGATTGTTCCCGATGTTGGGGAAGTCCAGAACAAGGGGTCACAGTTTAGGGATAAGGGGGAAATCTTTTAGAACTGAGATGAGAAAAACATTTTTCACACAGAGAGTGGTGAATCTGTGGAATTCTCTGCCACAGAAAGTAGTTGAGGTCAGTTCATTGGCTATATTTAAGAGGGAGTTAGATGTGGCCCTTGTGGCTATAGGGATCAGGGGATATGGAGAGAAGGCAGGTACAGGATACTGAGTTGGATGATCAGCCATGATCATATTGAATGGCGGTGCAGGCTCGAAGGGCCGAATGGCCTACTCCTGCACCTATTTTCTATGTTTCTAAGAACACCCAAGTCACACTCCGATTTAATAACCATTGCCCTGCCTTCAACACTATAATCCCAAACAAAGGGCAGCATGGTGGCGTAGCAACGGAGTTGCTGCCTTACAGTGCCAGACAACCAGGGTTCGATCCTGACTACTGCTTTGCATGGAGTTTGTACGTTTACCTCGTGACCTGCATGGGTTTTCTCCGGAATCTCCGGTTTCCTCCTACACTCCAAATACGTACAGGTTTGTAGGCTAATTAGCTTGGTATGATTGTAAATTGTCCCAGGTTGTGTATGATAGTGTAAGTGTGCAGGGAAATCGCTGGTCGGCACGGACTCGGTGGGTCGAACTTCACTAAAACTAGTAACTCAGCAACCCCCTTTGTCACGAGATCCTCGATTTTTTGACCCATAGACCAGAATCAGCGAGGATTGGTGGCATCAATCCTCCACCATAATTCTCAACACTGTTGCCCTGCATCCGCAGTTCACACCCCCTTTCCATATTCCTTATACACTCATGATTGTGCAGACAAATTCTGCTGTAATTCCATCTAGACATTTGCAGGGGATGCCACCATACTGTGCAGATTTCAAACAGGGATGAGGCGGAGTACAGGAAGGAGATGGAGAAAGATGAAGGATCTAGTTATTGATTTGAGGAAGCATGATGGTATTCACAGCCCAACCTACATCCCAAGCTTGAGTGCACAGCTCAGTGGTCTGATAACAGCTGGAAATAAGCCAATCTTGAAACTGCTGGTATGCACTTTCCTGCTTTAGTATATCCTTGCATATCCTTTCTACGTACCTGTCCAAATGTATTCAAAACATTTTCATAGGGCCCATCTCGTCAGCTTCCTCTCATAGCTTGTTTTCTATACCCACCAATGTTGCCCCTCAAGTTCCTTTTTTCCTCTTTTCCCCCCTCACACCACAAATGTATGCTCTCTAGTTCTAGACTTCCACAACCCTGGGGCAATGACCATCCATTTTGTCTATGCATATCATGATGTTATACACTTCTATAAGGTCTCCCCCCTCAGTCCTGTCTAAAGAGAAACAATTTATGATCAAAACTTGTATTTTTTATTTACTTATTGTTTCCTGCCGCTCGGATAGATTCCTCACCTGATCAATAACTTCCCTTCAATTCTACGAGTTACAGCTTTTGCCAACTGCCCCTTATGAAGGAATGCATCAACCGCCTTTTGAAGTCTTTGAAAATCCTATAAACATTTTCCCGTAAACTACTTGCGTTGGCTCTTCAAAAAAAATTATAGTTACATCATACATAACCTACTTTTTATGTTCATCGAGGCTCTCCGCGAGAAGCAGAAGGCTTTCATGATGTTCTGCTGCTTTAATTACAGATTCTGGTTATTTCCCAACCATGACATTAGGCTAAACCGGTAGAGTTTCCCCTCGTTTTCCTACATAGTTCAAGAACCAGAGGACATAGGTTTAAGTCAAGAACCAGAGGGCATAGACATATATTGAAGGTGAGGGAGGAAAAGATTTAATAGCAACTAGAGGGGTGACTTTTAAAAGGCTGCGTGTTCGGATCACGTCGGGGTCACCAGTGTAGCGGGGACTCGCAGGAGTCCAGCCAAAACTAGTCGGACACGAGTTGTGTGCACTAGACGTGTTTAATCTCTCTAATACAGCTCCCTACTCCTTCAAGGACACAGACGTTGCCCGGCCTTAAATACCAAACCAGGTACCAACCCCGTGACTAGCACCTCCCACACCAAGACGCCGCCCTCTAGAGCCGATGGTTCATTGTAACCTTGGGTTGTCACCAGGTGCCACCACACAAAGTTGGTAAATATATGGAATGAGCTGCTGGAGGAGGTAGTTGAGGCAGGTACAATGACAATGTTTAAGAAATGTTTGGACAGGTACATGGAAAGGATAGGTTTAGAGGGATATGGGACAAACACAGGCAAGTAGGTTTGGTGTAGATGGGGCATCTTTATCGGCGTTGGTAAGTCAGACTGAAGGGCGCGTGTGTGACTCTATGACAACCTAACCCAAGAGTTCAAAAATAAGAAACGATAGAAGATTATAATTTGGACATCAAAATGTTCTTGCCGACTTCTTATAAGACCCTAATGTAAAACCATCAAGTTCATGGATTTTGCTGCTCTCAGAGCCTTCTTTATTGCTCTACCATTAACAGACGTGTGCAGTTTACCAGGGATAATCTGGCCCATTGGATGGAACAAAAGCCTTACTCAAGCCTAGAATCTTGGTTATCTTTCCATTGCCTTCATTTGAATACTTCACCGAACTTGATTAAAGTAGAATTATCAATAACTAAATAATTATGCACACTCGATGGGCTGTTAATTAAATATATGTCTAATATGTCATGTCTATTCCAACAGCTAACTCTGCAGAAACCGATTCTGAATAAAATTCAGGCACTTACTACAGTTTGGACAAGAGCTAGACTGTCATTTACAATCTACATAAAAGTTAATATCACCCATTAAAACCACAGACCCTTTTCCCCATACTTAGCCAGTTTCTACATTTGAGCAAGTTATCACTTCACTGTTGCTTATTTTTTTTTATTTTTTTTTAAGATGTTTTTATTAAGGACAGTGCATATTTATAAACATTTGCATGCAATACGCAAGATTATAGCTATAGGCTAATTTCCATCTGTAGTCCCTCTGGTAAACCAGGTTAACACATCACAACACATTCAATCCATAAGAAAAGAATCAAAACAAAACAAAAGACAAACAAAAAACATAACAAAACAGACAATAAATTTAAAAAGTAACAATAAAAGACGATTATATTACGGTTGATTATGAATACAGGTTTGATTTTCCAGTAACCATTTTTTGAGTTGTTTTGTAAATGTGGTGATGGTTGGCAGATCCCGTATGAAGCAGGGGATCGCGTTCCAGGTATGCGACGCTCTATAGGAAAATACTGCACTGAAGTCTTAAAAGCTATACTATTTCTTAATTCTACCCATAACATTCTTCACTACCCGCTTGTCATATCCTCCATGGTCCTTCATCATTTTCACACTATCTCCTCATCTCTCCTCTGAATTTAGAAAACAGAAAATAGGTGCAGGACTAGGCCATTCGTGCCAGCACTGTGTTATATGGAGCGCTGTGGTTGGTCTTGGCCTTGGCTTCATGTTCATTTTGGCCAACGAGGCTGTCCCTGTGCTGTACTGTTCCACGTTCTATTCCCCAGTTTGGATCATCCAAAAGTCAAGTTTAATTACCACCTATAATTCATTGTAATTGAACCTTACGCTCAAGAGAAAGAATGTTTTGTGTGGACTACTAACTCTAACCTGTCTTACTTTAATGTTTTGCATACATCCCTCCATTCTCTCTCCTAGTTTTGGCCCTATAAATTGCTTGGCTTTCCCATTTGCCAGCATTGCCTAAAGAACACTTTCTACCAATAAACCTATTTCAATTATTTCATGATTTTCAGGACGTATTATAAACCTCTCATCTAGCTCGTGTCTAAATTTACTCCATGTGACCATTCTGTTTCTAATTAGCTGCGCACGGCGTTGACGCAGCTGCGGGCCGGCAGGCCGTTGCCGCGCGGAATTTTTGAACACGGTCAGTTTTTTGGAGCCCAGCGCGATGTCGGGACCAGCTCTGCACAACTCCATACGGCTCCCGCGATCTAAGTGGGACCGGCCCCGCAAGGCCGTACGGCTCAAGCGACCACGTTAGGTCGCGCTTGCTGCATGGAGTCGCATGCTCGTGGGACAGGCCCTTAACACCAGCTAAGCGTTGCTATAAATTCTGATGTTAGTTCAGTTTATTGTCACGTGTACCGAGACAGTGTACAGATACATGATCAAGGGAATAGCATTTAGAGCAAGGTAAAGTCTGATTGAAGATAGTCGGAGGGTCTCCAATGAGATAGTGGCTGAGGATCACTCTCTAGTTGTTGGTTCAGTTGCCTGACAACAGCTGGGAAGATACTATCCCTGAATCTGGAGGTTTGCATCTTCACACTTCTGTACCTCTTGGCTGATGGGAGAAGGGAGAAGAGGGAGTGACTGGGGTGAGACTCATCCTCGATTATGCTGGTGGCCTTGCCGAGGCAGCGTAAAGTGTAGATGGAGGTAGCCTGATTATAGACCTCGAGGTCTTTCATTCTTTGAATTAAAGAATTGAGAATTAAGGGACAAAAGTTTAGGGGTAACACGAGGGGGAATTTCTTTACTCAGAGAGTGGTAGCTGTGTGGAATGGGCTTCCAGTGGAAGTGATGGAAGCAAGTTCGATTTTATCATTAATTATAAATAAATTGTATGGGTATATGGACGGGAAAGGAATGGAGGGTTATGGTCTGAGTGCAGGTAGATGGGACTAGGTGAGAGTCAGTGTTCGGCACGGACTAGAAGGGCCGCGATGGCCTGTTTCCGTGCTGTAATTGTTATATGGTTTGTTATATGGTTAATTTGCTCAGTTCACCCGAGACCATCTCGGTTCTATCTCTTGCCTGCTCAGTTTTAAATTGTTGTTGCCCACGTCATAGTCATACAGCAAGGAAACAGCTCAGGCCGACCAAGCTGCTCCATCTACACTAGACTCACATGCCCGCGTTTGGCCCACATCCATCCAAACACTTTCCTGTCCATATACCTGTCCAAATGTATTTTAAACAGCGACCTGCAACAATCCTATATCTTTTTCCCCTTTACACATTCACCTTTTAACCCAAAACAAGAACTTGCACTGGGTGGAAATCTGAAATATAAACAGAAACACAGCATTCGTGGAGGCAGGACCAGGAATAGCACTTCAATCACTAACCACGATAACTCAGTCAAGCACAGCCATTGACCTGATATATTTTCATCCACAGATGTTGCCTGCCCTGCCAAGAATGCCCGGTATTTGTTGTTTTATTTTCAGTTTATCACTCCTGTGTCCATGACCTGAAAGGGTCACTCCTTGTACTTTTCTGTCTATCCTGTATTTTCATTTAACACAAACATTACTCCCTAAAGAATGATTCTGACAGGTCTGTGTGACTGGTGCATGAAAATAGCACCATGAGATATACCCTGGCACAAGGTATATAGGACTCTCAACGTATGCCATGTGTTCCTCTTATGATGGATCTCCATAACTCCCATCGGGCAAAAGGAGTAGGAGTGTGAAAACACACACCTCCAGATTCAGAGACAGCTGTTATCAGGCAACTGAATCAACCACAACCAGAGAACAGTGCTGAACTACACCCACCTCATTGGTCACTCTCGGACAATCCTTGATTGGATTTGACCAGCTTTACCTTGCACTAAACTTTATTCCCTGATCATGCATCTCAGGGCTGCCAACTCTCCCGCTTTGAGCGTGACACTCACGCATTTCAGCCAATTCTCACGCCCTCACGCTGAAGACAGAATTCTCACGCTGTCTTCAGTCCCTGCACAGCAAAGACCCTATAGTGGAGCTATAGGATCTTTGCTGCACAGTTTGTCTCTTTGCGCCACATGACAGCGATCTGCACGGATTGGGGAAGCGCGTCGGTCCCGGGCAGCAGGTGTCAGCGCTTTTGTGCGCCGTCTGCGAGCTCTGCGCTTCCGGCTGTCGCGGCAACCATGCTCCCTCCCTCCCTCCAACTCACACGGCAGCGCCAATGCCGCCAATCTACGCTGCACTGTGCCTGCCAGACTCCCCATTGGGCGGCTGGGGAAAGAGAGGGAGGGGAGAAAGAGAGAGAGAGAGAAAGAAAAAAGGGAGGGATGGAGGCAAAGACAGGGGGAGGGAATGTAGAAAGGGGATGAAGGAAGGGAAGGAGAAAGGGGAGAAAGAGGAAGCGTGAGGAAAAAGAGGGAGGGGAGGAAAGGGAGGGAGGGGGAGGAAAGAGGGAGGGATGGGGGGGGGAGGAAAGAGGGAGGGATGGGGGGGGGGAGGAAAGAGGGAGGAAGGGGAGGAAAGAGGGAGGGATGGGGAGGATGGAGGGGGGGAAAGGAAAGGTGTGTGTGTGTCTGTTTCCCTGTGTGTGTCTCCGTGTGTGTGTGTGCCTCCCTGTGTGTGTGTGCGTGTCTCTGTGTGTCTCCCTGTGTGTGTGTGTGTCTCCCCATGTGTGTGTGTGTGTGTGTGTGTGTGTGTGTGTGTGTGTCTCCCCGTGTGTGTGTGTCTGTCTCCCTGTGTGTGTGTGTGTGTGTGTGTCTGTCTCCCTGTGTGTGTGTGTGTGTCTGTCTCCCTGTGTGTGTGTGTGTTTGTCTGTCTCCCTGTGTGTGTGTGTCTGTCTCCGTGTGTGTGTGTGTGTGTGTGTGTGTGTGTGTCTGTCTCCCTGTGTGTGTGTGTGTGTGTTTGTCTGTCTCCCTGTGTGTGTGTGTGTGTTTGTCTGTCTCCCTGTGTGTGTGTGTCTGTCTCTGTGTGTGTGTGTGTGTGTGTCTGTGTGTGTGTGTGTGTGTGTGTGTGTGTGTGTGTGTGTGTGTGTGTGTGTGTGTGTCTCCCTGTGTGTGTGTATGTCTTCCTTTGTGTATGTGTCTCCCTGTGCGTCTGTTGTCACATCCTGGCCTTAGACAGGGCTGCCAACTCTCACGCTTTGAGCATGAGAGTCACGCAATTCAGCCAATTCTCACGCTGATGACAGAATTCTCACTGTCTTCAGTCCCTGCACAGTTTGTCTTTTTGCGCTACATCACAGCGATCTGTGCAGTCTGTGGAAGAGCAGTCTGTTGGCAGCTGTAAGTGACGTCGCATCTCTTCTCTTCTCTTCTCTTCTTTCTTGGTTGGATGTGCAGCCGCCGACAACATGAAGCAGCCGGAGATAAAACTAACCAGGTGAATCGATTGTAAAACATGGGGAGGACCACAATGAGGCCAAACATCTAGGACAGGGTTCGGCAACCTACGGCACACGGGCTGAATCCGGCCCCTAACCCGAAAAACCACGTTTTTTTTCTCAATTCGTTTTCGCAGGGTCGGGGCAGGCGAGCCGATCTGAGAACTGCAGCCAGTCCCTGGGACGCGAGCTGATCTGGGAACGGCAGCCAGTCCCTGGGCACGCAGAATGCCAACTTGATCATTATGGACAAATTGGGCCAGCCATGTACATGTTGTATAACTCTATGAAGATCTGAATGGGCTTAGAATGACCATTTAAGCAAAATTGCCCCCACTTTCCCCATTTTGATTCTTGAGATTAATATCCCTTTGCTCTGTTAACAGCATTAAAGTACTTATGAGGTCGAATCAGGAAAGGGAACATGTTATTTCTTTTTAGTTTGCTTTAATTTGTTAGTTGATTGTTTGTTGAGTGCCATCATTTCTGAAATGGTCTTAAAGTAACTTAACTGTTATAAAGCAGTAATACGTGATTTTTGTCCAAACAATTGGAACTTGCATAAAATGTTTGCATTATTAGCAGGACTGCCAACTCTCACGCATTGAGCGTGAGACTCATGCATTTCACAAAATTCTCATGCTCTCACGCTGATCACAAAATTTCTCATGCTCAAATATCTGCCGGTGCTGAAAGTTCAAAATAAAACAAAAATTGTTTTAGAGGTGAGTAAAAACCATGAGGGGAATATCAGGTGAATGCATAGTCATTTTCCCAGGATATGTGATTCAAGCACTAGTGGGGATTGGTTTAAAGCAGGGCTATCAAACTACCGGCCTGTGGGATGATTTTGGGGTTTAGTTTCTCCCATGCAGATGGTGTGATAGGTGAGACACGATGGCGGTGGTCCCAACTCCCCCTTCCCCCCTGAGGCATGGCACACACCTCCCACCCTCACCTCCGGCGGCTCCATGTCCGTCGACCGCTCTGTCCACACCCCATGGAGTTTTAACCCCGGCCCGGAGCCAGGAGCGGACCGGGTGAGTGGAGGCGTTGGTGCCGCCTCCGGAGTCTACTATGGGAGGGGGAACACCCCCTCCCACACCCTCCCCCTCCCTCGGTCGCTACGCTCCATCGCAATTTCTCACTCTCAACTCTCACCCAATGTTGGCAGCCCTGCATCTATACACAGTAAATGGCTCGAGTGTAATCATGCCTTGTTTTATCTTTCCACTGACTGGTTAGCACACAACAAAAGCGTGTCACCGTACCTCGGCAGACGTAACAATAAACTAAACTGAACCACTGCCTTATGCTTCTTCTATGCCTTCTCCACTCCAAATAGCCTCTTGATTCAATCATCCTGGTTATCGGCCCAAAAGCCTTTAACTTTAGCCTCACAGGTTGCAAGTACACTGTACTAGGTTATTTTTAATAGAAGATTCCAGGATATGGGAGAATAATGGTCGTTACTTAACCAGCAGCTAAAATTCAAGACCACTGATACATAAACACGTTCAAATAAATCTTTTTTTTTTTTTTTTTTTGGGCACAAATCATCTGAATTAATTTCGTTCATTAATAACCTGACTTGGATGTGGAGAGGATGTTTCCATTAATGGGAGAGTATAGGACCCAAGGCCATAGCCTCAGAATAAACGGATGTGGCTTTAGAAAGGAGATAAGGAGGAATGTCTTTAGTCAGAGGGTGGCGAATCTGTGGAATTCACTGCCACAGAAGGCTGTGGAGGTCGTCAATAGATATTTTTAAGGTAGCGATGGATAGATTCTTGATTAGTACAGGTGTCAGGGGTTATGGGGAAAAGACAGGAGAATGGGGTTGAGAAGGAAAGATAGATCAGCCGTGATTGAATGGCGGAGTAGACTTGATGAGCCCAATAGTTTAATTCTGCTCCTATAACTTATTATTATCTTAACCACTTGGAGTGGTTTATATGTAACTCCGGACCTACCAACATATTCGAATCTCAAGTGACTCTTCAATTCAAATGGACAATAAACATTGTGTTATCCAGTTTTTCAAATCAGATTAGTTTATTGTGATATACACCAGGGTGCAATGAAATTCCTTGTTCTCATGAACTGCATAGACTAAACAGTATACATGTTAATGATGGATACAACAAATAAACACTATGCCAAACAGCAGAATGTCGCAAAGAGTGTAATGCAATCTGAGGTAATGAAAAAACATTAAAATCCTTTCGTGTAGGAAGGAACTACAGATGCTGGTTTAAACCAAAGATATACACACGCTGGAGTAACCCAGCAGGACAGGCAGCATCTCTGGAGAGAAGGAATGGGTGATGTTTTGGGTCGAGACCCTTCTTCAGACTGAGTCTTTTTAACAGATGCAGATTTTTTTACATTCTCATTCTCTTTCTCAGCATGTTATCAGACACACCAATCTCATACTAACCCTTAGCAAACTTCCCAGATATTCTTCACCCACCTTTATATGTTGCCAAACGTCCAACTCAACACTTCAAAGGCAGGCAGTGACATTGGTTGCTAACACGGCGAGTTTGAGTTTAGTTTATTGTCACGTGTACTGAGGTACAGTGAAAGGCTTTTGTTGAGAAGCCGTCGACAATCTTGCTTTCCACTGACTCCCACAATAAACAGCGCCGCCACACAGCATACAATGAGACTAAAAGTAAAGACCATTCAAGGGCCAGCAAGAATTTGTTACAGCTCTGGGGTACTGGAGGAAGAGGGGGAGGAGAATCATAATGTCAACTACTGGTATAATCATAAAACCTGCTATAACATAAATAAAGCCAGTGCTATCCGTCTTCATTTCAGATTTCCAACATCTGTAGTATTTTGTTCTTTAATGCTTTAATAATCCATTTTATTGAGATTATTTTAGTTTGAGTCTGATATTGAAGTTTTTTATGAAATGGTCATTTATATCGCACACTAACTCTGAATAAAATTTTAAATACTTACAACTCAATGCAAATATTGGGAACACTGGAAACACACTCAGCAATTAATACCAGCTTCTGCTCTTTCTCAGCATTAACTCGTTTTGGTTGCAATCCTTTTACGAATGCTCTATATGGACAGAATTGGCATAGTAACATTCTCAGTTTCTATTACAAAGTTCAGATTTGCCAACTGCTTCCATCCCTCTCTTTGGCAAATATCTGAAGACTACTTCTGGGCATCACAGCGGCACAGCCTCACAGTGCCAGGGACCAGGGTTCGATCCTGATCTTGGGTGCTGTTTGTGCAGAGATGGCACGTTCTCCCCAGAAACATATGGGGAGAATCCCTATAAACATACAAGATTATTAAGGGTTTAAGAAGGAACTGCAGATGCTGGAAAATCGAAGGTACACAAAAAAGCTGGAGAAACTCAGCTGGTGCAGCAGCATCTATAGATGCTGCTGCACCCGCTGAGTTTCTCCAGCTTTTTTGTGTACCTAAGATTATTAAGGGATTGGACACGCTAGAGGCACGAAACATGTTCCCGATGTTGGTGGAGTCCAGAACCAGGGGCCACAGTTTAAGAATAAGGGGTAGGCCATTTAAAACGGATATGAGGAAACACTTTTTTTACCCAGAGAGTTGTAAATCTGTGGAATTCACTGCCTCGGAAAGCAGTGGAGGCCAATTATCTGGATGCTTTCAAGAGAAAGTTAGATAGAGCTCTTAAAGATAGTGCAGTCAGGGGATATGGGGAGAAGGCAGGAAAGGGGTACTGATTGTGGATGATCAGCCATGATCATTGTGAATGGCGGTGCTGGCATGAAATTTGGGGGACACCATCCGACGTATCGGCCACTTCCTACCGGAGACCGTGGCTCCCAAAGTGCACAGGCTGAGCCGTGTGGAGATTCACGCTGGCGGCCCTCGGCAAAGGGTTCCCAGGGCTCTGCGATGTTGAAATCAGCGCGGTCCGAGGCTGGGAGCTCCGTAAACCACAGCTCCATGATGTTGAAGCAGCAGGCCCAACACTCCAGAGTTTCAGACGGCAATCCAGGTAAGGCATCGCTCGCTCCGCGGTGAAACCAATATGTATTTCAAAACCAACTGTATAATGACAACATCCAGTAGAATCTAAAAGTACCACACTGTCACAGTCGAGTAGTCATGGTCCTCTACTCGTGGGGTGGGGGATTGGGGTGGGGGGGGGGGCGGGCCTCACAAGTGAAATAGCTTAGGGCCTCTCTTCATCTAAATCCGGCCCTGCTTCCCTCTCTCCAGTGATCTATGACCTTAAAACGCAACAAGATATAAGCACTTCTAATTCTGAACGTTTCACTCATCCCTGAATTTTAATATTGAAAACCACACTTTTATGCTGAAGTCTTAATTTCTAGAATAACTTTTCTAAAACTCTCCACTTCATTTCTATCTTTCATCTACGCCACCTATTTCTTTCCTCCAGAGATGTTGTCTGACCCGCTGAGTTACCCCAGCTTTTCGTGTCTGTCTTGGGTAGAAACCAGCCACTGCAGTTCCTTCCTATACATTTCCTTTAATATCTTCTTGGGCAGCTCGATTCAATAACAACACACTTGTGTAGCATGTAAACAGTAGAATATCCTAAAGCTACTCCTTATTAGAATAGTTACCACTCCATTAATTAATGCACGTTGGAATCATGTTCTGGGGTCACTAAAGGTTCAGATTCAGATACGTTTTTCCTTTCTACATAACACTCATTACACTGTGGTTCTTTATTTGTCCAGCATCCATGGTTGCAATCTAATCAGTCCATCTATCTCCAAAGAGTTTAGACATACTCTCCAATTTGAATCAACAAGCTAGAGATTCCCCCCCCCCCCCCCCCAGAAAAATACTAAGAAAACAACAAAACCTTATTAAATCTTAGCCAAAAAATATTTTGTTTTCATCAGAAGTAATTCTGAGAAGCAATTTTAACTATACCCGTGTAACCAGGGGCGGCACAGCAGTAGAGTTGCAGCCTAAAGCCCCTGTCCCACTTGGGCGACCTCAACCGCGACCTCTGGCGAGTTTGCCCGCGACCCATAGTCACTGCAAGGTCGCCACGAGGTCGTAGGAGGTCTTCGTCGCTCTCCTTCATGGTCGAGAGTGGTCTCCGCGTAGTCGAGGCTTCAGCTGGGCCGCGGCGTATTTTTCTAGATGTTAAGAATTGACCGCGATTAAAATAGGTCGCCGTTGGAAAAATCGATATTTTTTTTAGTCGTAGGTCTAGTCGAAGCCAGTCGTAGTAGATCGGGATGCTAGTCGTAGGTAGTCGAAGGTGGTCGAACGTAATAGCCCCGGGGTGAAAAAAAGGTCAGTAGAAAAATAAAAGGTGATTTAAACAGCAGAACTTCACCTCTGTCACTCCAAGGCATGTTCATTCATAGCTGGAGAGTTTTTTGGAGAGGAGACGGCAATTGGAGATTTTAGAGATGGTACCAAAAAGGCAGCAGCGCATGGGGATGGCACAACCCTCAAAAATACCTGCCATGCAGGCGTTGCCCACCCAGGAGTGGCTGGAGGTGATGCCACAGGAGGTGATAGTGCAGGAGGAGGTAGCCCTGCATGAGAGACCCCTGGAGGAGGAGACCAGGGTGGTAGTATATGGTCCCCAACACCTCCCCATCCTTCACTGCCTCATTTGAAGGCAGCAACACAGCCCTTTCTCCTGTGTCTGGCACAGCATCAGAGGCAGATGCCCCATTGGTGGTGAAGGAGGGCTGGAGGAATGTTATGCCCTACACCTTCACCTGGCAGCAGGAGGGGGACCTTGAGGAATGGTTCCAGCAGAATGCCATCCTGTACGATAAGGAAAATGAGGGGTACAGGGACAGGGACAAGAATGGCATGCTTGCCATCCACTGCCCCACATGTGTGCTTAAAGTTCCATCTTTTGTCAAAGCCCAGCGCCACTCTCTTCCAATCATCTGGTGTACTGGGACAGTCCATCACATCATCTCCATTCACCCATTGAGACCTCTTCTTGTGCTTCCTCTTCACCCTTACGCTTCCCCTTCTGCCTTCCCTAAAAGGCTCCTGAAGCATAAGGCCTACTGCAAACAGCACTAGTTGTATATTTACCAACATCCTCCAAACGAGTTCCTTCCTTGCTTGCATGGTTCACAATGATTTAAAAAAAAAACCTGAGAGGCATTTTTTAATGAGAGAAAAATGCAGACATGACATAATTTTATCAGGTGATCATTTGAGCTGTAGACTCTCGTCACTGGACGTTGTTGGTGTTCGGTGTGGTCCTCTGAGGTGGAAGGAGATCGTGCTCATTCACGGACCAATTTGCCAGAGACCATCCTCGAGTAAAACTTACATGGTCGAAGCTAGTCTTCAACATAGTCGAAGGAGGTCTTCTTCATAGTCGAAGGAGGTCTTCAACATAGTCGTAGGAGGTTGTACACAGTCGAGGAAGGTCATCGGAGGTCACCGTGACCTTGATATTTTTTTTAGTCGCGGTGGAGGTCTCCCAAGTGGGACAGGCCCTTTACAGTGTCAGTGACACGGGTTTGATCCTGACTATGGGTGCTGTCTGTACAGAGTTTGTACGTTCTCCCTGTGGCCGCATGGGTTTTCCCCGGGTGCTCCTGTTTCGTCCCACACTCCATATATGACCAGGTTTGTAGGTTAATTGGCTTCGGCAAAGATTGTAAGTTGTCACTAGTGTGTGTACCATAGTGCTAGTGTACGGGGTGATCACTGGTTGGCGGTGACTTGGTGGGCCGAAGGGCCTGTTGCCGCTCAAAACTAACACTAAAACCGGGAATGTTTTTCTTAAAGGAATATCTCTTTCCATACGGAGGGCAGCAGATTCCCCACCTTCTCCAAGCAGTGCTGGTATGGGATGCGCTAACTACCAGCCAGATCTTAATCAAAAAAGTCTAGTCCCTCCAAATGGCTCAAGCCTCAAAGCTGCACCAATGGGCAAGATCACACAACAGCGTTAAAAACTGTCGGGCGGCACAGCGGCTCAGTTGCTGCCTTACAGCGCCAGAGACCCAGGTTCGATCCTGACTACGGGTGCTGTCTGTAAGGAGTTTGTACGTTCTCCCCGTGAACTGCGTGGGTTTTCTCCGAGATCTTCGTTTTCCTCCCCTGCTCCAAAGGTGTACAGGTTTGTATTGGCTTGGTATAAAATGGAAATATTGTCCCTAGTGTGTGTGTGTGTGTGTGTGTGTAGGGTAGTATTAATGAGCAGGGATCGCTGGTCAGCGCTGACTCGGTGGGCCAAAGGGCCTGTTCCTGCTATCTCCAAATTAAACTAAACTATCCCCATCCACCGCTGAGCTTGGCAGAGTCCATTTTCAACTTGGGCTGCATCCTTTGGGAACAGATTTCCTGCCAGTTGGAATGCCAGGCGATCATTGCACCACAAAAAGAAAGAGCTCGTGTGACTTTGAATACATTGGCTCTTGCACAACTTCAGTTCCCATGAAGGTTCCCAGACCTGAAACATTAACCATTGCTCTTTCCATAGATTCTCTCCGCCCTTCTGAGTTTTACCAGCATCTTTTGTTTTTACTTCATATTTTCAGCATCTGTATTTATTACAGATTCAGTAATGGCATTTGAGGGGCTTTTGGATAGGCACGTGGCACACTGGCACAGCTGGTATAGCACAGTGCCAGAGACCAGGGTTTGATCCAACCCTCAGATGCTGTCTGTGTGGAGTTTGCACTTTCATCCCTGTGAGAGTGGGGGTTTACTCCAGCTGCTCTGGTTGCCTCCCACATCCCAGAGATGGGAGGCACAGAGGTGCAGTGCTATAGTTGCTGCCTTACAGCGCCAGAGGCCAGGGTTTGATCCCGACTACGAGTGCTGTCTGTACGAAGTTTGCACATTCCTCCTGTGACCTGCGTGGGTTTTCTCCGGGTGCTCTGGTTTCCTCCCACTCTCCAAAGACGTACAGGATTTTAAGTTAACTGGCATTGGTAAGTTGTAAAATTGTCCCTAGTGCGTGTAGCTTAGTGTATCAGTCGATCGCTGATCGGTGCAGAATCGGTGGGCCAAAGGACCCGTTTCTACACTATATCTCTGAAGTCTATGATCAATGTCGCTTACATTGTTTGTAAATGCAGATAATGCATTGGGACCCTGCATTTAGGGACTAAAGGTTTCAGCCACATAGAAACATAGAAAATAGGTGCAGGAGTAGGCCATTCGACCCTTCGAGCCTGCACCGCCATTCAATATCATCATGGCTGATCATCCAACTCAGTAGCCTGTACCTGCCTTCTCTCCATATCCCCTGATCCCTTTAGCCACAAGGGCCACATCTAACTCCCTCTTAAATATAGCCAATGAACTGGCCTCAACTACCTTCTGTGGCAGAGAATTCCAGAGATTCACCACTGTGTGAAAAATATTTTTCTCATCTCAACAACCCTTGGAGAGTAGGTTACTGTGGTCTAATACATTAATGGAGAGGATGTTTCCACTAGTGGGAGAGTCTAGGCCTAGAGGTAATAGCCTCAGAATTAAAACACATTCGTTTAGGAAGGAGATGAGGAGGAATTTCTTTAGTCAGATGGTGGTGAATCTGTGGAATTCTTTGCCACAGAAGGCTGCTGAGACAAAGTCAATAGATATATTTAAGGCAGAGATAGATAGATTCTTGATTAGTTCAGGTATCAGAAGTTATGAGGAGAAGGCAGCAGAATGGGGTGAGGAGGAAGAGATAGATCAGCCATGATTGAATAGCTGAGTAGACTTAATGGGCCGAATGGCCTAATTTTACTCCTATCACTTATGATCTAATCATCACAACGTGCAAACTGGAAGCACTCAGAAGATCTAGAAGGAAGATCAGCAAGAATATTACGATTCCATTATCTCATGGGCTGAGTCTACTGTCCATGTTTTTTTACAATATATACATTGCCTTATTAATTCTTTACACATTATTTCTTTCTCTGTAAAACAAAATGACTTGAATGCCTACGGTATCGTTAATAGAATGAAAAAAATCAACGCGTTTCACTTGAATGTTGGCAGATCAAATTTAATCCCTAGTCATATGAAGTTTGATAAAAAATTTGGGGCCAGAGAAAGATTTCAATGAAATGTCATGAAGGAGTAGAGAGAGGCAGAGAGGTTTAGGGTCGGAACTGTAGAGAACTGAACTGGAAGAATGGCCACTTATGGTAGATAAAGAACTAGCTTGAATTGGAAGTGTAGCATTTCTGTAACTTGGAAATGATTACAAAGATAGGAAGGAGCAACAGATTGGTGGGATATGGTCTTAAGGATGTAAAACATAGAAACATAGAAAATAGGTACAGGAGTAGGCCATTCGGCCCTTCGAGCCTGCACCGCTATTCAATATGATCATGGCTGATCATCCAACTCAGTATCCTGTACCTGCCTTCTCACCATACCCCCTGATCCCTTTAACCACAAGGGCCACATCTAACTCCCTCTTAAATATAGCCAATGAACTGGCCTCAACTACCTTCTGTGGCAGAGAATTCCACAGATTCACCACTCTCTGTGGGAAAAATGTTTTTCTCATCTCGGTCCTAAAAGATTTCCCCCTTATCCTTAAACTGTGACCCCTTGTTCTGGACTTCCCCAACATCGGGAACAATCGTCCTGCATCTAGCCTGTCCAACCCCTTAAGAATTTTGTAAGTTTCTATAAGACCCCCCCTCAATCTTCTAAATTCTAGCGAGTACAAGCCGAGTCTATCCAGTCTTTCTTCATATGAAAATCCTGACATCCCAGGAATCAGTCTGGTGAATGCTCTCTGTGAACCTTTACATTGAAAACATATTCTTCACTGTATAATCAAGCTTAATCAAGGACAAGTCTCACACTGGTCACTCCATCTTTCCCCCCTCACCCATCAGGCAAGAGATACAGAAGTGTGAAAACACATGCCTCCAGATTCAGGGACAGTTCCTTCTGTTATCAGGCACCTGAACCATGTTATCAACAACTAGAGAGCGGTCCTGAGCTACAACCTACCTCATTGGACTATCTTTAATCGGAATTTACCTTGCACTAAATGTTATTCCCATTATCCTGTATCTGTACACTATAGATGGCTAGATTGTAAACACGTATATTCTTTCCGCTGAGTGGATAACACGCAACAAAGCTTTTACTATACCTCGGTTCATGTGATAATAAACTAAACATTCCTTTGTGCAGCTGATTTTGTCTTTGAGAAGTTATAGCAGATGCTATATTTAAGAGGGAGTTAGATGTGACCCTTGTGGCTAAAGGGATCAGGGGGTATGGAGAGAAAGCAGGTACAGGATACTGAGTTGGATGATCAGCCATGATCATATTGAATGGCGGTACAGGCTCGAAGGGCCGAATGGCCTACTCCTGCACCTATTTTCTATGTTTCTACTCGAGAATATTCAAGCTATTGGATGAGAATCACCAACCAGAAAGGGTTTGCAAACTTCTACACAGTGAATTCATTAACTTTGTGAATCCAATTAACTTTCCTTGAGAATGAAATCAAAATCCCGTTGAGTTCCTCCAGCCACTTTGCTTTTTTTCCCCCCACAATTCCAGTATCTGCAGTTCCTTGCGCCGCCATTTGGATAGCTTACGCGTTGGGCAAAACACCAGCCAAAACTAACTTTTAGACATGCGTTTATTTCCATGCTGGTAGCTTGGCACAGAGTACAGTGTCTTGAGCAAAAAAAAAAAAAGTGTTGAGAATGTGTTTTGCCTCATGGCTGATAAGTCTGGAATGGAATTCTGCCACTAACGCTGCAATAATGCTAATAATCTGCAACCTTCCACCTTCGCATTTTACCGACCGCAAAACATAGATGGAGATTCAAAGTAGCACGTCACGTACATAAATAAACAATGTTGCTGGCACGACATTGATTGCGATTACACTGATTATCTTTCAATTCGTCAGGTATGCAGGATTTCTGCAACACGCCTTCATCCTCATGCTTCCACGTTAATCCCCCCCCCCCCCCCCACACACACACACACACACACACACACAGAAAGCTTTAAACAGAATATTAGAAACATAGAAAATAGGTGCAGGAGTAGGCCATTCGGCCCTTCGAGCCTGCACCGCCATTCAATATGATCATGGCTGATCATCCAACTCAGTATCCTGTACCTGCCTTCTCCCCATACTCCCTGATCCATTTTGCCACAAGGGCCACATCTAACTCCCTCTTAAATATAGCCAATGAACTGGCCTCAACTACCTTCTGTGGCAGAGAATTCCACAGATTCACCACTCTCAGATTCACCAGCCTGGACCGCTGTTCAATATGATCATGGCTGATCATCCGTTCCTGCTTCCTCCCCATATCCCTGCAGCTAAGAAGAATATTCCTTTGTAGATTAACACTATTGACAGGAATGATTTGGACGTTTAAGAAAAAAAAACTTTGGCTGAAATCTTACGGCCCATAGAATTCATCCAGTCCAACGCATCAGTTTAAAGCAAGGACCTCATAATTTGCAGAGGACCTCACAATGTGATTGGTTACATCAAGAAGAGTCAAGAGTGTTTTATTGTCATCTGTCCCAGATGGAACAATGAAATTCTTACTTGCAGCAGCACAACAGAAAATGGAAACATTAGTAGATGGTAAACAATAAACGAGAAATAAAAAGTTCAGTGTGCGGAAATAAAGGTGTCAGTGGTCTTTTATTGTCACGTGTACCGTTTAAGGAACAGTGATATTTGTATTACCATACACACATACTCACAAATACATACACATATACATATATATATATACACGTACATATACACACACACACACACACGTTCACACAAAAAAGCAATATTAGTCTATATAGTTCAGAACTTATTTGGAGGTTGTAGTGTTTAATAGCCGAATGGCTGTAGGGAAGAAGCTGTTCCCGAACTTGGACGTAACAATTTTCAGGCTCCTGTACCTTCTTCAATCACTGCCAAAATGTTGGGCTATGAAGCAGTGAGATGCGGGTTTATACTCTACATTTTGTTTAGTTTAGAGATACAGCGCGGAAACAGGCCCTTCGGCCCACCGAGTCTACACCAACCAGTGATCCCTGCACACTACCACTATCATACACACACTAGATTAAGGATGGTATTTTCACCCAGAGAGTGATTAAAACCCAGAACTCACTGAGGGGGTTAAGATTGGTCCACGAACAGCTTTTAAGAAGTATTTAGATAAGTACAGGTGCACAACCTTTTATCCGAAAGCCTTGGGACCAGACACTTCTCGGATTTCGGGATTTTTCGGTTTCCCGAACGGAAGGTTTTTAGCGTAGATTTTAACATGTGGCTCAGTGGTAGAGTGCTCGGCTGGTGGCCGCAAGGTCGCGAGTTTGCGCCTCGATCCCGGCAGTTACCCGGTCAGGGCCGGCCTTTAGCCGATAGGACCTATTTCTCCCAATTGGGCCCCGCGCCTAAGGGGGCCCCGCGCTAGAGTAATCAAATCAATTGGAGCAAAGATCTTATAGCGCGCAAGATGGTCCACTCCTGCGAAATACAATGAACTGACGCGTAGTCCGCACCGGAGCGTAACCTCCATCATTTCAGTAACCCCGACTCGACTTCAGTTATGCCTCTCGCAGCGTTGCGGGGGAACAGTTTAGGTGTGTTAATGTTTAAATGTTTTTTATCACTTCCTTTTTAAACGGCACATGCCTTGTACTTTTTAAACGGCACATACTGCAGATGCTGATTAAACCGAAGACAGACACAAAAGGCTGGAGTAAATCAACGGATCAGGCTGCATCTGATGAGGAATACGTGATAATAGGAGGAAATAGGTGATATTTCGGGTCGACTTTTTCAATAGCTGCCATGAGGGGAGAAGCGCCGGCACCAAGAGCGAGGGAAAGCGTGGACAGACGGACGAAAGCAACGTTCATAGAGCGGCGTTGGTAGACATTCCGGGTCGAGACCCTTCTTCAGACTGATAGTCAAGGGAAAGGGAAACGGGAGATATCGGCATATCTTCTTGTCCTTAGTACCGTCCATAGCTCTTGCTCCTCTTTCCCCTGAGTCAGTCAGAAGAGGGGTCTCGACCCGAAATGTCACCTACAAAGATCTTCGGTCACCTATTCCGACCTATGATCGTTGCTTTTGTCCGTTCTGTCCGCACGCTCTTAGTGCCGGCGTTTCTCCCCTCAGACTCCGCCAAACAAACATACACACACACACACACACACACACACACAGCATGTCCGGCAGATCGCTGCGGGCCGAGAGAGAGTAGAGAGGTAGAGGGGGAAGAAAGGGGTAGATGGGGAGGGGGGTGTGAGGCGGAATGGAGAAGGGGGAGGTGCCCTCACGCTCCCGGGGCAGCTCTCCCGTCCCTCTAGTCGCCGTGCTTCACGCACACAGCCCCGGCTCCCGCCCTCCCCCCTCTCTCCAGGAAGACGCGGTGAACAATACACGGAGGGCCGGGCCGGGGGTTGCAGCAACGTTTACAAACCTCGGACTCAGCTCACGCCCGGACCCAGGCATCCGTTCCCGCCGCTGGACCTCTCCCTCCCTTCCCTCCCTTCCCTTCTTCTCTCCCTTCTCCCCTCAGACTCCGCCAAACAAACACACACACACACACAGCATGTCCGGCAGATCCTTCCTCTCTCTTTTCCCTTCTCTCCCCTCCCTTTGCCGAAACCCTTCCTCAGACTGATAGGGTGGACGTTACCTATTTCCTTCGCTCCATAGATGCTGCTGCACCCGCGGAGTTTCTCCAGCATTTTTGTGAATCCCTAGACCTAGTTCAGTGAGCGTCCACCGAGGGTCACCCGAGAGGTGACCGCGGAACCTCTCCGGGCGACCCTCGGTGGACGCTCACTGTACTAGGTCTAGGGATTCCTACTCTCCCGGGCAATATACCCTCCCTTTTTTCCAGGACCGAAAATGTCCGATTTTCGGAGCTTTCGGTTTCCGGAATTTCGGATAAAAGGTTGTGCACCTGTACAAGTAAAAACATGCCATAGAAGGCAACAGTCCAAGTGCTGAGAAAAGGGATTCAGTATGGATAGGTGGAAGACTGGCATAAACAGGAAGGGCCGCAGGGCTCGTATCCTTGCTGCACGGCTCTATATGAAAAAGAGCTGGCCAATTATTAATCAAAAAAGAGAGAGGCTCCTTGAAGAAATATTTGCCCAAAAAAGGTTTATCATACCCATTGAAAACAATTCCTCAGAGAAACAACACAAAGATCTTCAGCAACTAATAATACATCAAACAGCTCGTCACAAACCACC